>NC_052058.2:5992-218492 GCF_903992535.2 Arvicola amphibius | reverse complement strand
ACAAATAGGTATCTAGCCATGTATTTTAATAAATCTTTCTTGAAATGGACATTTAATAATCAAAAGGAAAATTAAAATTTTGAAAACTGGCTTGCTTTGCTTTAGGACATTAAGTAAGACAGACAAGTAATGTGTAATCGATTTACAAATTTCTGAATCCTTGGTGTTTTTTGTAAGCATGTGGTTCGGAAATAAAGGATCCTCCATCATGTTAAAGACTGACTTACTACTCCCACTTCCTGTACTATAATAAATTCTTATATAAATTTTATTTTATCACACTTTACTATTTATCATGCTAGTTATATACTGTGATTTTTTTAAAAAAATATTTATTTTCCTGTTCCTTATTTGTTTCCCAACTGAAAAACGGATGACTCTAACCTATTCGCTGATCTTTCCACACATACAAAGTCCTGACACAGAAGCCTTTGTCAGTAAATACCACAGAGTAGACAACAGGCCTAATAAATACATCAGTGAGGGGGTAAGAGAGCATGGCAATTTAAGAGAGATCAACCCCCAATGACAAAACTAATAAATACATAAAATAGGTATAATTTCATGTACTTTTATATCACCTAGTTTCTTCCTACATATTCCCCACAAAATTCAACATCAACATACCACATGTTGATAAACCACAAATACCTACTTATAAGGCTTTTCTTGAAATTCTTCCAACAAATAAGTAGTTTAGTAAAGATGTATAGGTAACAGGTAATTCTATGAGGGAAAACACACTGGGAAAGAAAATCAGGAGTGCAATCCAGGTTGCATGGTTAAGGTATTCTTTCTACTGACATCCACACACAGCCACACTGCTGTTCATTCCAGCTAAGACACAGTGACCAGTAAAGCTGCCTTTGTAGTCTTCCTCCGCCCGCCCCCCTCCTCTATTTATGTTCAGAAAGGAGCAAGCCTCACATGAGTATCAACAAAGCATGGCATATCAAATTGCAGTAAGACTAACTAAGCACCTTTCCTTGTATTCAGGCTGGGCAAGGCAATCCAGTATGAGGAATAGGTTCCTAAGAGGCAGCCAAAGCATTAGAGACAGGCCCTACTCCTGGTTGTTGGCTCAGACTCTGAATTCCTGAGTCAGGTCACTTGTTTCTGTGGGTTTTCTTTTTATGACCTTGACCCCTCTGCACCCTACAACCCTAATGTTTGTCTGTGGACTCTGCATCTGCTCCCATCAGGTACTGGATGAAGGCTCTCTAGTGACAACTGCGGTAGTCAATGATCTGATCACAGGAGATGGCCAGGTTAGGCTAAGTATCTGCTTTGGCTTGGAGTCACTCTTGTTTCAGCCTTTACCAGCAACTGGGGGAAACAGGAGAGAAGAGTGCTGGCAGATCTTTATCTTCAGAGGAGCGTACATTCTTAGGGCATCTTTCTAAAATGCATTCCATGTATACTAAACATCTTAAAGAAATGAGATCTTTCCTTAATGACTCACTGATGCCAATCATCAGTCTCATTATTACAGTAGTTTCACAATGACTGGAAAAAAACAGGAAATATGTCAGAGTTCTAGTGCATGGCGGTAAAAGAGCCATTGGTCATACTGCTTCCATCCAGTTTCCTGGATAGCAAAGATCACACACACACACACACACACACACACACACACACACACACACGCACAGTATGTTCTGGAAAGCATCATAAGATGCTCAAGTAGATTTCTAGCTACTAAAGATTGGTTGATTTATTCATTTTTTTAAATCTTTTTTAAATATTTATTTATTTATTATGTATACAGTATTCTGTCTGTGTGTATGCCTGCAGGCCATTAGAGGGCACCAGACCCCATTACAGATAGTTGTGAGCCACCATGTGGTTGCTGGGAATTGAACTCAGGACCTTTGAAAGAGCAGGCAATGCTCTTAACCTCTGAGCCATCTCTCCAGCCCTGATTTATTCATTTTTTTTAAAGCTTGAGGATAATTTTTTTTTTAGACTTAAAAAAAAAAAATCCAGAACATGCAAGTTGTAAATGTCAGCAGCTGCTTGGAAGAAGATGGAGATGCAAAGGGTGAAGTGAATGAAAAAGAAAAAAACCCTATGCTGTCTGAGTTAAGCAAGCATGGAAATCGGCCACAAGACAGACTCGCAGCCTCACGGTGAGGAGGGGAATTACACACAAAGTGAGTACAAAATGTTAGGAAAGCGATAGAAAGAAAAAGAAGAAAAGTCTTGCTTTTCCAAGTAATTCAGAGAAGCCGGCAACTTATGAAGTGCACGTCTATGGCCTATAAGAGACTTAAAATTTACTGTTAAAACAAAAACCACTGGGACTAGAGAAATGGCTCCATGGTTATAAGCTCTGACTACTCTCCCACAGGACCTGGGTTTTATTCCCAACACTTTGGCAGTGGCTTAAAACCATCTGTGACTCCAAGTTTAGTGAATCTGACACCCTTTTCTGGCCTCTGTGGCAATAGGCATGCACACAATGCACAGACATACATGCGGGCAAAACACCCATACACATAAAATTAATATTTTTAAAGTGTTGGCAAACCTTTGGAAAATTTTTATAGAACAAGTAACAAGTAGGAGAAATAAGCTGTGGTTTTGTACAAGAGCTTTTCTTTTTAATATTATTTCTTAGTATTTCAGCATATTTTATGTTTATGTTGAGACTTTAAGAATGTTACCTTGCCTACTCAGTCTGATGTGATTTACCTCATTTTCCTCATTCTCATTTCCTCTGATCTATTACCTATTATCTGATGTATTAACTCCATAGTATTTAATTTGTTTCTTGTTCATCTTCCTACTTAAGTACATATAATATGGAGTCAGAAAATTAGCTCATTTTGATCACCATTATAATTCCAGTGCAGCGGGCGGTGGTGGCGCAGGCCTTTAATCCCAGCACTCGGGAGGCAGAGGCAGGCGGATCTCTGTGAGTTCGAGACCAGCCTGGTCTACAAGAGCTAGGTCCAGGACAGGCTCTAGAAACTACAGGGAAACCCTGTCTCGAAAAATCAAAAAAAAAAAAAAAAAAAAAAAAAAAAAAAAAAAAATAATTCCAGTGCAGGTGAAAATAAAACACATAATTTTTGCTCAATAATTGATTAAGTGGACATTTGTTTTATATATGTATATTACCAAATAAATATGAATAAGTGATTGCATATTGATGGCAGAACATAAAAGAAAAACACAAGGAAGCAAGAAGGGGAGGAAAGAGAACAGAAACTTGTCAAAGTCTTTCTTGTCCTAGTAGCAAACTACACAGGAAATTTTACATATAAACACAAAATTTAGAATGATGGAAGCTAATCAAAGAGTTTCCAAAGCAAGGAGATAATAAAAACAAAATTTTATTAAAGTAATCAACTTCTGTCAGTAAGTTGGACTAGAATATGGAAGAAATACTGAAAGGGAGGATTATGGGTTAAAATACAAGAAGTTAGGGAGAGCAACTACATTAGAGTATTGCTATATATACTCACGTTCACACACAGGAACACTGCTATTCCAAATACTGTCCCTTCCAGCCAGAATACAGTAACTAGCAGAATTTCCTTTTAATTGAAACCTAAGGAAGAAAATGGTAGTGTACTGTAAAATGATTTGGTCTGAGTAATACTCATTTTCCAGTCTAGTCAAAAAAGCATCTGAGGATTTTAAGGAAATGGAACCAGGAGGTGGAAAGGGTGTGTAGATGCTAAGCCACTCAACTATCACAGCTTCCAGCGGGTGAGTAAAACAGAATTGCAAGGCAAAGAGACTTGTCATATAAAGTCCTAGCTTAACCTAAAGAAAGCAGTCAGGGCACAGCTAGACCCTGGACCCTTACTCAGCACTGATCATGCTAAAAGGAATCCAGTACTGCTCACTGTCTCAACTGCAAACCCAGACTGCTAACGCAACACCTTGCCAACTCTGGCACTGGGAAAGCTGAGTTAACTGGTAGGAAATAGAGATTGTTCTTATGTCTCAGTTTCTGCTATTTTTGTCTAGCAAGCTCACTACAGCATGCTGGGCTACTGAAGAATAAGTTACACTTATTTTCTCAGTAATTCAGAGAAGTAGGCTTCTTTTAAGTACAGGTCTTCTTTTGTTTGTTTGTTTTTGTTTCTGTTTCTTGGTCTTTCCTTTTAAAGCACTGGGACTGGAGAGAAAAATAAAAAGTGGAGAGGAGCCAACTTTTGTATAAAGCCATCCAAAATTCTCAAAGGATGTTTAAACCCTTATGCCCTCCTAATTCTTATTTGATCCTGGTACTTGGTGCTGCCAAGGATTCTGTGAAGCGCTGGAGAGCAGGTTCTTTGTTGTTGAGGATTGGTAGTTTGACAGATGATGCGGGAGCTCCTTCCGCTCCTTCAGCCAATAGCCGCTTAGATACCAGCCCATTGGAGCGTGGTCTCTCTTTAAAAATGCGCACTTCCCTCCACAGGCTCTCTCTACAAAGCCCCAGCTGTCCTGGAAATCTCACTACAGAGACCAGGACCCTTGAACTCCTGACAGGAGGGAGGGAAGTGGCCGCATTTTTAAAGAGAGAGACCACGCCCCAATGGGCTGGTATCTCAGCGGCTATTGGCTAAAGGAGCGGAAGGACCTCCAGCAACAGACAGAGGCATGTCTGCTGTGAAGAATGTTTATGACCTCACCTAAAATATTAACATTGGATGCCATGCTCTCATTTCAGAGCCCACAGCCTGTTGCTGGTCTAATGACACATGGCTGGACTTTAAAACACTGCACCTTATTTTTGTTTCTCTTATAAATTCTATTAATAAAGCATTATTTTCCCTCAATACATTGCCAAATACATTGTTATTTGTATAAGCTTTTGTAACATATAATTTCTCCCCAAATTACTAGCACTATTTTCTATTTAGAAAATGATTTCTTTCACTTAGTGCATTACCTATATATTTAAAACCAGTAGATACACTTGTTTTTGAATCTGTCATTTAAGAAACATCCCAGCTTTTCCTTCATATCTCCTTTTATGAATTCCACAAGTTACCAGTCTTTCCTATAAACAATATCAGAAGTTGTCATCCCCATACCAACCTCCCCATACTTCAGACAAGGTCAGACAGATTGGGCCTGCTCACACTTACCCTTTATTACAAATGAAGGACACTTTAGCCCCAATTTGAAGATTTAGTGGAAATAGTACATTCCCATTAGGAAGTGGGTCCAGGAAAGGACCACAGGATTTCACTGGAGAAAAAGAGTCAAACAGAAATATTAGCAGTGTGTGGAAAATAAAAACACAAGCCATAACTATCAAACCAGATGACAGTCTGGAGACCTGCACATGTGGGGCACACAGGACTCTAATGTGTAGCCTGGCGCATAGTGCAAGAGCAGTTTCAGCTTTGGATAAAAAAAATCATCTTTGTTTGGGGGCATACTCCTAGTGTTGGATTTCTAGAGGCAGGTGATATGTTAAGGGAAAGAAGTTTCATGATGTGAAAAAAAATTCCCTCAGTGGTAAACTGGATCACACATGCCAAGAGGATCCAACTATATATAGGAAATAAAAGAAGAAAAAAAAGGAACAGCTTTATTTATATATGACAAAATAAACAACCTTTCTGCCAAAAGTGACTATACAATGAAGACAATGTGACTATAACTGATAAATTTTGAGCTTATTGTTTTCTCTCTAAGATGTACATTAAGGTTATAACACTCCCAATTTCTTTTTTGTTTTGTTTTTCAAGACAGGGTTTCTTTGTGTAGCCTTGACTGTCCTGAACTAGCTCTGTTGAGCAGGCTAGCCTTGAACATTAGAATATTGGTCCAGAATAAATGACTTTCTTAAGGATTTTCAAGTATTTTTGATGTTATAATAATTGTTTTGAGGGCTCGTCTTTCAAGAGTTCCCCTTGACTAATAAATGAGCTGTGATATTTAAAGAATAGACTGGTTAAATTTCTATTGATTCTCAGTTTCATACTATATATTGCCTTTTGATTGTTATGGGTAAAAACATGAACACTACAACTTCTTTGCTGTAGGACAGTGGTTCTCAACCTTCCTAAAGCTGTGGTCCTTGAATAGTAGTTCCTCATGTTCTGGTGACCCCCACTCAGAAAATCTTTTTTGTTGCTACTTCATAACTGTAATTTTGTTACTTTTACTGAATCATAATGTAAATATTTTTAGAGATAAGGTTTGCCAAATGGATCCCAACACAGATAGAAAACCACTGCTCTAGGGGCTCTAATTAAGTTCTGCCACCTGGAAGACATATATATCAAACTAAAGGACAAGAGATGTGATAGACACCTTTATGCATCCAGGGGCAGCATCAGTTGAGCCAGCCTTGATGATCTCTCAAGTGAGGAGCAGTCAGCAACACTAGTGACAGCAAGGACTGGCTCTATCCTGGAGGCAGTAGTAGGGTCTGGCTGTGTCAGCCATGACAGAGGTTGACAGTGTCAACCAGGGTAGGACCAGCTATGTCAGCTCTATTCCTTGTAGTGGCAGTAGTTCCCTGATCTTTGGAAACATTGTTTTCCTTTTATTCTTCCTGTCCTTCTAATATCTTTATAACCCATTATCACCTACAGGAAAGTCTTCATTCCTTGGGAGGATCTGCCAGATGGAAAGACTTGGATTTTAATTTTTGCTCTGTAAGTTAGTATCTATATTGTCTTAGAAAATTATTTAACCCCTAAGCCTCAATATGGAAGAAATAATAACCACCCCATAGCTTCATTTTATGAATTAAATATGCATGCATTTAATATGACTAGCCATGGATCACTCATTACATATTAGTAAATACTATGCATATGAATAACTGATAAGGGCTGGAGATGGCAATACATGAAAAGAACTTCTGTGTATGAGAATTCCCAAGATGTATCACATTCCTTGTTCATATTTAGCTCCTTCTCAATTTGAATGGATGTGTTGTAGGGTGCACAAACACTCACAACACATGACCCTTCTTGATTTCACATTCCCTTCCAAGAAAATTTATTCATCCAACCTGTTCACCATACACCCTCTTCCAGAACCAACCTTTATCTCTGGTCCTCCCAACACCCCATGGCATTGCAGGTTCCCCAAACCCTGATCAGACTTACCTTTGAAGCAGCTTGGTAACTCTGGCTGCCATTTGTTTAGTTTTTGACACTGTACACTGCTGATTCCTTCCATGATAAAGCCAGGCTGACATCTAAACTCCACAGTATCTCTTAAGGAAAACAAGCTTCTGCTTTCAGACACCATGACTGCATTTTCAACATGGGGAGGTGTACATTTGCCGAGTTCAATGCACTGAGGAGGAGGGCCACTCCAGACTCCAACTTCACCATCATTGCTGGTACAGTGTAAGGATGGCTCACCCACGAGATTAAAGAGCTTCTTCCCTCTATCACCAGTTTTGCAGCCATAGGTGACCACCATTCCATAATAAAAATCTTCTATAGGAACAAGGAACTCTCCATTGGTAATGGGTTGGGGTGCTTCACAAGGAATTCCTAGGCAAAGAAAACAGATTAAATTTTATATAAATAGAGGAAATCCAATGAATCACTGAATTGAAGATACTTATTATAAATGAGTTTAAATGTTCATTAAAAGCATTTAATATTTACTGACTTGTAGATGAGTTTTAAATTGTTATTTAGGTGCACGTTATAAACTTTTTTATAAACTTTTCCTACTTTTTTCTTATAAACACATGAAGTTACAAATACAATTGACCTCATTTGAAATAGCTCTTTAATCATATTACAGAGTTTATATCAGCTTTCAGATTTTTCTTCTTGTCTATTAATTTGCAAATCTGTTGTTAACTGAAATGAAAATTTGAAAAAGTAATATTAGCAACAAAGTTTTTAGAGTATAAGATGGAAAAAATGTCATCAAAATACACAAAGATTTCTTGAACAGAAAAATCAGTAACTAGGAGGAGAAAATTAGAAAGTTAACAATATTAAAATGAAGAATTTCTATTTTCTTTTTTTGTTTGTTTTTTTTTGTTTTTTTCGAGACAGGGTTTCCCTGTAATTTCTAGAGCCTGTCCTGGAACTAGCTCTTGTAGACCAGGCTGGCCTCGAACTCGGAGATCCGCCTGCCTCTGCCTCCCGAGTGCTGGGATTAAAGGCGTGCGCCACCACCGCCGGCGTAAGAATTTCTATTTTCAAAAAGAAAAAAAAGACAGGCCATAGACTAAAAGAAAACATACTTGTTTTATTTATTGGAAAATATGAAATTATGTACAAGAATTTCTATAAAATAAGTAAATAAACTAGTAAATAATGCATACAAGGTTTGAACAGTCATTCCACAATTATGAAGAGTTAGTATCAATGAAAACTCAAATCATTTTAGATATTTTGATCATTAGTATTATGCTATGGAAACAACAGAATGATCTGACTATCAAGATCTTCATCATGTAACTATGGACAGTGTTATATGACTTATTTGTGAAATCTCGGGCTGGTGGACAAAAATATACAGTGAATTATTGTAAAAGAGGTTGAGTTAGTTTATAGGTCTAGAAAAACTCACATAAACAGGAAATGATATTCTGCAGGACATAGCCTACTATCAAGTATACCAAAATTTCCTCTAGCTTTTACCCAAGGGACTTAGAGCTATTTAGTGGGCTTAAGTTATAGAAATTTTAGGTAAATAGACAGATAAAAGTACAGAAACAGCTACAGCTGTGTTTTAATAGGAGAATACATGCAGTTTGAATTTTGATTCTTTTTTACATAAAATGTGTGTGTTTAAATGTTCCATATGCTGCTGTGGGATAAAGCTTTTGTACACTGTAAAAATTTGTTAATGGTATTGGTTTAATAAAACAATGATGGCTAGTAGTCAGGCAGAAAGTACAGGTGGGGCAACCAGACTAGGAGAATTCTGGGAAAAGGAAAGGCCAGAGGCAGTCACCACCCAGATGCAGAGGAAACAAGATGAGAATGTTGCACTGATAAAAGATACCACACCACGAGGCTAAACAGAGACAAGAATTATGGGTTAATTTAAGTTGTAGGCGCTAGTTAATAATAAGCCTGGGCTAATAGGCCAAACAGACTATAATTGTTATAAGCCTCTGTGTGTTTCTTTGGGACTGAATGGCTGTAGGTCTGGGCAGGACAGAAACTTGGTTCACAATATGTGAAAGTGTAGGTTAGCCCACAGCTTCACTAACCTTGAAAAATATGGACAAAAATTTTATTAATTTGCCAAGCAGGAAGATAGTTATATTAGAGATTGTAAAACAAACATAACTTAAGGTGAACTGAGATAAAGATAAGATTGGAAGACATTTTACATTTACATTCTACAGTTAGAAAAGGAACATCCCAGGACCAAGGAGAACTTAAAGAATGCTGTAGTTCAAGAATGTTGTAATAGTCTTCTGTCTTAGAGTTACATTGCTGTGATGAAAAAACATGACCAAAAGCAACTTGAGAAGGAAATAGTTCATTTGGCTTACATCCTAAAACATTCTACCGAGAGAAGCTAGGGCAGGAACTCTAATCAGGAAGAAACCTGAGGCACATGCTGATGCAGAGGCCATGGAAGCTTATGTTCCTCATGGCTTGCTCAGCCAGCTTTTTTTATAGAACCCAGGACCACTAGCCCAGGACTGACACTACCCACAATGGAATAGGCTCTCCCACATAGATCACTATTAAGAAAATGCCTTACAGGCTTACTCTAGCTTATGTCAAGTTGAGACAAAACTAGCCAGAACGTCTTCATTTTCTTGAAAAACAGATTATACAAGAGGAATTTTAACAACAATTTTTAAAATCCCTTATAGGGCTTTAGGTTGACATCTGTGGTAGAGTACTTCCTAACAGGCATGAGACCCTGGGTTCTGTAGTGATGAGCGGCGGGCCGTGTTCCCGCCACTCTGCTCCCAGCTGCCTGGCTAGCTTATGCCCCAAATTAACAACACACAAAATGTATTCATTTAAACACTGCCTGGCCCATTAGTTCCAGCCTCTTATTGTCTAATTCTCACATATCTTGCTTTAACCCATTTCTAATAATCTGTGTAGCACCACGAAGTGGTGTCTTACCGGAAAAGATTCAGCACATCTGACCTGGTGTCTGGCTTCATGGTGACTGTCCCAGAGAGGAGAGGCAGGGCAATTGTCTGAGCCATCTACCTCACTTCCTTCTTCTGTCTACTCCACCCACCTAAGGGCTGGCCTATTAAATGGGCCAAGGCAGTTTCTTTATTAACGAATGAAATCAACACAGACAGAAGGCTCTCCTACATCATTTCCCCTTTTTCTGTTTAAACAAAAAAAAGAAGGCTTTAACTTTAACATAGCAAAATTACATATAAAAAAACAGTTATCAAGTAAGAATTACAGTTACAGTATTTATATCTACTTTATCTTTTATCATAACTAAGAAAAACTATAACTATCTATTCTTCAACTCCATCAAAGACTCCAGAAGGACACAATATTACCTAGGTGAACAAGAAGTAAGCTACTTCCAAAACTCTAGAAATGACAGAGACATCTCGCTGCCTGGACAGTCACCCAAACTTCCTCTGTACCGTTGGGGCATCCATCTTCAGCCTACAGACCCATAGGTTCCAGCAGACATTTCCATGAAGCAGGAAATTACAAAGACAGTTCAGTCACTTTCTGCTGTGTTCTGCAGAATGTCTCACAGACTCTTTCATGAATCAGGAACCCTGAAAGATCATCTCATCTTTAGGCAAGTTCAACAGTCCTCTTTCTGTGGGTTCTTTGTGTCCAGTTTATGCCAACAGTCCAGGCAAAAGCAGTTTCTTGCCCAAATGGCTATCAAACTCCATAAGGAGCCTCTTCGATGCCCATCTTCCTCTTGAAGTAGATTGGTGCTGCCAGGAGAAGATGTGTCTCATTGTCATGAAAAGCCCTAAGTTATTAAAACATTTAAATGCCATATTCTGTAGTCTTTGAAAGATATTAGGAATGCCTATCTAACTGAAATATATCTCTATATATCTAGAAAATCTAACTAATATGACTACAGCTTGAGTATTATCGATGATTATCCATTAACAACCTATATTTCCTAATTATACATTGCATTTTTAAAATGAACTACACAATCACAATACCTTAATCAAGATCAGAAATACATATAACAAAATTGACCTTAAAATCATTACCAATGCAAATTATTCATCTCTAGGGTTCAATCTTAGATCTGCAAAAATTATATAATTCCAGAGAAAATTTAAAGTACATAAGTAAAGGTGATAGAAATAAAAATTTCAACTTACTGTCACAAATAGGTGCCTCATTATCCCAAGAGAGACCGTTATCTAAGATTATGCACACAGCAGTGGGGGAACCAATGAGGCGGTATCTATACACAGAATAAAGAATGTTAATTAAATCATAAGTAATTGCCTGCTTAAATTGTTGCTTCCCAGAGATTACTACCTTGAAAGCTTCAGGACATTTTTTTCTTTTCTTGTCAAAGAGACCATGAGTTCTGAAATCTTACATCCTTCTTTGGACTTTTTGATTTTCATCTTAATGCATTCCTAACCAAATGAGATCTTTCTTTTTATTATGTTATCATGCAATCTGCAATAAATTATAATTGTTTCCTATAAATCTTATTTTTAAAGACATTACAAGCTTCTTGAGGGCAAAAGAAATGTCATGTGTATATGTATATTATACTAATATGAATGAATTCATTTATACCTTGAAAACAGTAATGTGAATGCCTAGATAAGGATATGCCTTATCAGTAAGATTCATTAACATAGAACCTAGGAACTCAAATCTGACCGAAGTTGAACAAAAACAGCAATACTTGATTAAAGTCAGAAATATTCAATTAATATGCTGTAAATTGTTTAGTATGTCATAAAATTAAAACAAGTCATGACACTTATTTTACAGCAACTTAATTCTTATAACTATTATGTTAGATTTATTAAAAAAATGTCATTTTGGGAAGTGCAACTGTAAAGGATTGTGTTTTAAATTTCACTTGCTCCTTTTCCTCTGTGAAAGAAACTTTTTGTTTTTTTTCTTCTTTATTTCTTTCCTTTTTGTTTGTTTGAGACAGGATTTCTCTGTGTTTCTTTTTGACTGTCCTGGAACTCACTCTGTAGTCCAGGCTGGCCTTGAACTCAGAGATCCGAATGCTGGGGAAAAGTCATGTGCCACCAGCAACCAGTGGAAAAGAGGATACAATTTTACATGTAAGCTTGTGTATTTTCTACCACAGAAAGAACTAAAATAGACACAAGATCTCTTGTTCTGTCTAGTTACTGTGACACTCACTTTTCATCTTCCCTTTCCCAATTTTCCTAGAATATTCTTATTGCTGGTGACTACTTCTATAATTATATAATTTATAAAAAGTTATATAATCATATAGAATGTAACCATATATGATTAGCTTTCTACTCAGCATAATTACTGGAGGTTTATCAAGCAATCCTTTCTGTTATAAGTTAGAGCTCATAGCATGGATATACCACCATTCCCTTAACCACTTACCTACTGATGGATATTCAAGTAAGTCCAAAATCAGGGAGAGCCATAGAAATAAGTGGGTAGTTTTATAGAGATAGGACAGGGGAAGCTTTCCTTTGAGAATAATAAAAATGCTTTTGGTGCTCCTAATCTTAAAGAAAAGACTGCCTTTCACCACTGAGAACAATGTTAGCTGTAGGCTTGTCGTATGTGGAAAATATATGCAGAATCTCTAATCCTTTTATGACTAACTTTTAAAGAGCTTTTCTAACAATGGAAAATTTGAATTTCTTTTCAAATATCTTTTCTTCTAGTAATGGCTATGTTTTTACACTCATTCTGTCAGTGTGATATATCACATTTTATTTGTACATTGTCAAGTTTTCAATTCAGGGATAAATCCCACTTAATCATGATGTATGACCGTGAGTATGTTGTATGAGTATACATGTGGTCTATGTGATAGTGCTGAGGTGATATTTCATTTGTATTTTAATAAACAAAGCCTGCTGAAGTTCAGAGAGTAAAACAGCCTCATTGATCAGCCTTACAAATCAAACAGTCGTGGCACACACCTTTAATCCCAGTAGCCACACTAGTTTGCCATAGAAACCGGGCAATAGTGGTGCATGCCTCACTTACAGTCTCATTCTGAGATTCCTGGAGGCAGAATCGCCATTTTGGACTGAGGTAGAGGTAAGAGCCAGTGACTAATTGTTTTGCTTTTCTGACCTCAAGTTGAACTCCAATTTCTGTCTCTGGGTTTTATTAATTGTGCTACATAGTGTGCTCGTATGTGTGCACAAGGAACTCAGAGCAAGATGCCAGGTATCTTCCTCTATCACTCTTAGTCCACTACCTTGGGAAAAAAATCTCTCACTGGACTGAAAACTCACTCTTTTGGCTAGGCTGTCTTGCCACCATGCTCTTAGGATCTGCCTGTCTCTCATTCTCCCAGTACTAGGATTACAGGCACATGGAGCCATGGATGGCTTTTTACATGGATGTTGAAGCTTCATCCCATTAGCCCCAGTGTATGCACTTATAAATTCTGTCTGCTTGTAATTTGTAGAGAATGTTTAACACATGTTTATTAAGGATATTGTCCAGCAATTTCCTTCTGTTGTTATGTCTGGCTTTGGTATTAGCATAGTACTGACCTCATAAAATAAATTAGAATTCAGTGGTGAAGTCATTAGATCCTAAGGCTTCCTTTGTTGGAAGGTTGTAGTAAGTAAACGGAATTTATCTAAGAATTTATCTTTTGCCTCTTCAGCTACCTTGAACTATATGGCAATGCTAACTCACAGCCATCACGGTTTCTTCAACTCCTTTCTCACAGTTTTTGGTTCAGGATTTATCAATGCAAAGACTGTGTGTTTAGTCTGCACCATACCACCCAGTGAGTGTTTTACTTCCTATGTATGTTGCCATAGTTAGGAACATCCCCCAAAGGCTCATAGTTTAAAGGCTTAGTCTCCCAGGCTATGATCTTACTGGGCTGTTGCAGAATCTTTAAGAGGTGGGCCGGGTGGTGGTGGCGCACGCCTTTAATCCCAGCACTCGGGAGGCAGAGGCAGGCGGATCTCTGTGAGTTCGAGACCAGCCTGGTCTACAAGAGCTAGCTCCAGGACAGGCTCTAAAGCTGCAGAGAAACCCTGTTGAAGCCAAGAGTTAAGTGAACATGAACTGAACTGAGATTTCTATAACTATGAATTAAAAGATACCTTTCTTCCTTTTAACTATCTCAATTATTTTGTTATAGTAACGGAAAGCTGACTAACGTGTGCTGTCTTGATTATTCAGCAGGGATAACATATCTTTTTCACCTAGTCATGTTATACTTTTGCAAATTTCAATCAAGAATTAAACACTTATATTGACGCCTTTTAAGGCTAGGCAACATTCTGATGGTGTGGACTTGCTGTAGAGCACTTGCATAGCATGCTTAAAGCCTTGAGTTCAACAAAGCCTTGAGCACAAACAAATCAAAACACAACCAAAACTCAAATCAGGAAGTAACAAATTAGATGTCTTTCCTGAGTCTTGGATAGAAGGCAGTACTGCTGTTCCAGAAGTCTTGATGAAGAGCTGTTGATGCCAACTCACCCTGTATTACAAGTATAGGTAATACTGGATCCAAACTTAATGTCTGTGAGTACATGTACTATGCCATTCTGAGGATCTTTAGGATTTGCACATGATTTACCTGTGAGAAAGAAACAGAATTTTTGAACCAAGTAAAGTAAACTGAACTTTTCTTAGTTTATAAAGTTCTAACCTGACTGTAACTTACTGTATACAGAGCATACAAAATTGTAAGATTTCACACATTTTTGCTATGAGGAAACTCACCAGATACTTCTTTCCAAAAGAACTCCCATCCAAGTTCTTTCTTATTTTCACATGGTGACTTTCAAAAACATGAATACTTCATTTATTGCCAAGGCATTCTTTTAAGTTTTCCAATTCACAGGCCTCAAAGTCTGGGATTTTTTTCATCTCTTAGTTATTAAATATACATTTATTTGCCTTGGAATTACTAATTACTTAGTGACACTTGTGCAAAGTTGGATACACTAAGTGAAATATCCTGAGGGTATTTTTCCTCAATCATGCTTTGTGATGGCCACTATTATTAAATTTATCAACAATTAAGAAGACAGAAGCATAAAGATATGACTTACAAGAATGAATCAATGTATTATATATGCCTTAGATAATATTATTAATGACATGTGTCATAATATTAAAATCGAGACGAACTTGAAACAGACTCTACTATTTGCCACAAAGTATCTACTCTCTGCCACCTTCCTCTGCAGTTACTCACGTATACACTTATTTTCAGCACTTGTCCAGTCTGAGTTTTGTTCACATTCGATGGAGAACTGCCTCTTGATATATCCTGGGCGACATTCATACGTCAAAGATGTTCCAATGGGAAACTCGGATTCATTGGTTTGAGATATACGGTTGGCAAATGGAAACCATGATGGGGCTTTGCACTGGCCTGGAGAATGAGACCACACTTAATGGAGGAACTTTTATTCCACCTTTTCTTTCTCTCCAATATACTTTATAGATGTGATCAAAGAAGAAAAAGAATACTCTAATAGTAGTAAAAGGAATGATTCTTTTAATATTCTTTTTAAAGATTTATGTATTTATTATGTACAGTGTTCTGTCTACATGTATGCCTGCAGGCCAGAAGAGGGCACCAGATCTCATTAGATGATGGTGTAAATCACAAACAATCCCACACCAGTTTGGAATTATGATTAATAGAATGGTTATTTATTTAAAGGGGAAAAAACTTACAGATCACCGTCCCAGACAGCAGCCCTCTGCGCAATCAGGAAGGGAGCCTAGTCGTCAGAAGCGGAGCCGGAAGCCAGAGAGCGAGCGGAGGGAAGTGGCCGCATTTTTAAAAAGAGAGACCACGCCCCAATGGGCTGGTATCTCAGTGGCTATTGGCTAAAGGAGCAGAAGGAGCTCCCGCAACAATTACAGATGTTTGTGCACCACTGTGTGGTTACTGGGAATTGACCTCAGGACCTTTAGAAGAATAGGCAGTGCCCTTAACCCCTATCTCTCCAGTACCTTTAATGGGAATTTTTACAGTAAGTTTTTAAAATAATTTTAGTTATCATCTATAAGTCTCTCCTTTAAAAATGCCCCTGCTTAAATATTTTTAAAGATATATTCATTTTATTCTGTGACTCTTGTGCTTAAATGCATGTATGTGTAGCTCATGGATGCAGTGCCTTTGGAGATCAGAAGACAATGTTGGATCCCCTGGAACTGGAATTATGGATACCTCTGCTCTTTTTTTTTTTAAAGCAATGTGTATGTAGCTTATGCAACATAGAATGTAGGTAGGACAAATAGTCTTTTGCTGAAGGGAAACTCCAACATAGTTTCAAATTTCAACCAATCAGAGAGTACCTGTGCTTAGATTCCATCCTTCCTATCCTCACTTTTCATTCTCTCCTGTGCCAAAACAGACTCATGCACTGCCTCCTTCCTCTCAGTCTCCGTCAACCAGCTAGCTCTCCTGGCCCATGATCTTCCTCTCTGCATTCAGGAATGGATCAGCACTTCGGCCAGGGGGGTAGGGGGGAGGAGGGAATAATAAAGTTCAAAAACTGTAGCTGTGTTCCATTTTGTGAATGTATTTTCCAGTACATGTTTTTATTTAACTTCTAGACTCAGTTATCTTCCCTTAAGGCTTAGCAGAATTAAATTAACTGACAGTTAGGGTCAAATAACAAGTAATCAATAATTATCTGTTGGGAAAAAATCATTTTATGTTTGGAAATATTACATTTTTGCTATGACTTAATTTCCTTCCAAAACTCTCAATTAATTAATTCAAATTTTAAGGGGGTAGATTAAGGCATACAAAAAGTTTTGAACAATGTATTTCTAGTTAATTTTTAAACTGACTGCATATTGTTTTGCATATGTTCAGCTTTGGTAACTCCAAAATGTATGCTGGTTTAAAATCATTTTATATACTTCCTGATTTTGATGGGTCTGCTTGTTCTACTAGATGCTAAAGAGTCATGTTCAAATATTCTATTTTATAATAAACTTGTCTATTTTTTCATTATGCCCAACTTTTTATATATTGTATTAGAACATGCAAATTTAAATTGCTATATTTCATGAAAGATTAACTTTTATCATAATAAAATATCTCTAATTTTCACAACAAATCTTGCTTCATGTTCTATTTTTATTTGTGAAATAAAACTAAATAGGATATCCAGTATTTCAATTGTTTTATTTGATTTGTGTGTGTGTGTGTGTGTGTGTGTGTGTGTGTGTGTACGCTTGCGCGGTATGTCTATGCTTGGTTTGTATGCAAATATGCAGGTTTTGCATTGTGTGGTTGCACATGCATATGCATGTTTATGTGCACATGGAAGCCTGAGGTGATGTTGAAAATCATCCTCTATCAACTCTTGCAATTTTCTCATTGAAGCAGGGTCTTTCAGTGAAACCCAGACCTTGCTGATATGGCCAATCTTGCTGGCCCAGTTACCCTGGGATCCCTTGTCTGTACTTTCAGAGGCTGGAATTACAGGTGGGCTGACACATTCACCCAGAATCAACATAAGTTTCTGGGGATCTGAATATCAGTTCTCATCCTTGTACAACAAGTACTTTATCTGCTGAACTATCTCTCCTACGCTGTATCAATAATTTTAAATATAAACACATAATACTTATTTAAAGACATACTATCATAATACCATTTACCAAGCAGCTTTACATTGGTTTGTTTTGACATGGTGTTTTCCACCCTTTCATATCTACCTGCCGTGTCTTGAAATATATGTATTATTAATTTTGTCTGTATTACTTTTGCGTCATTATAACAGATGTTTCAAACTTAGGTTACAATGTCTTTAGAGTCTCAGCAATTTTTAATGGCATTCTTAGTCTAAAAGAATATATAATAGCTCCATTTATTAAATAAGTATGTTCAAACAGTATAGGTCTCTTGTCTATGTCATAATTATGCAAAGAGATTTGAGGCCTTATATAACTTCTCAAACTTTGGATTTAGACTGAAAACACCCATTTAATTTCCTGTTCCACATTCATTTTCATGTGATACTCTTTCCCTAACAACTGTGGAAATCCAAATTTACAAAGCTCTGGCCTAATATAATCTATCTCTGGAGCCAGAAGCTACTCTGAACTTGTAGCTTGTACCTGAAAGATATGAAGAACTGTTGTTTTCACCGAAATTTTAAAATCTTGTGCTAGTTAAGTCTTTGTCAACTTGACACAAACTAGAGTTATCTGGGAAAAGGGAACCTCAACTGAGAAACTGCCTTTATAAGACTTGCCTGTGTACATGTCTGTGGAGGCATTTTCTTGATTAATGACTGACTTAGGAGGGCCTTGCCCACTGTGATGCCATTCCTTGGCAGGTGGGCCTGGGTTGTAGGGAAATAAGCTTGTAAGTAGCTTTCCTTTGTGGTCTCTGCTTCCAGGCTCTTGAGTTTCTGCCTTGGCATCCTTCCCTAGGTGATGAACTATAACCTGTGAGCCAAATAAACCTTTCTCCCCACTCCATCACCCAATGATGCTTTTGGTCACTGTTTATCATAGCAACAGAAAGCAAACTTAATACTTTCAAAGTACTCCTGTGAGTCTGCCATGGCTCTAATGCTCCCTTATCTCATAGCTTCAGACATTTGGTCATGTGACAACTTCAGTCTTTAAATAGGAATTGACTATTAATATTTAATAACATTAAGACTAAATCAACATCTTACTGTTTTTGTCTTTTGTGATTTTGTGCTTTCATTTTGTTTTGATTAGTGATTATATTTATTACTATTACTTACTTTTATTGTACTTTTGTTTTTGCTTCAAAAATAACATGATCTCAATATATAAACATCTACTAATCTACTAACAACAATATAATTTCCCCAACAAGAATTATAGAAAATGCTAACTCCATCTATTTCCAACCTTTGTTCTATTACTATCAAACATTTAAATACAACATGTACTTTAAACCACTGCTAATCATATTCAGTACAGACACTATATGCTGTTTGTTGAATGTCAGTTACTTGCTACTAGACTGGATGCTAATGGCAATGGACTCCCTCGTGTAGTTAAACTCAAGAAAGTCTACCTAGAAAGGCATAATAGGCTAACTGCTATGGTTTGTCTATAAATATCCATTACTGTCACGCTTGCATTCCAGTCGTGGGAGCTATTTGGGGAGGCGGTAGGTTGGGACATGGGGCCAATCTGACAGCGTGGGACAGTAAGGGCATGACTTTCAATGATATATCCACTTGGGGGTCAGGCCAGTGTTCTCTGTTTCTTGTTCTGTTACCAACCAAGAAGCTAGGTAGTCTTCCAGCTGCTCCATTTGTCATGCCTTTTCAACCAGCATGGACTGAACCCTCTGAAAACATGAGCCAAAATTCTCAAAAAAGCTCATTCTCCTTTACAATGTTTATGTTAGGTATTTTATCATAGTGAATAGAAAAGTAATGCACTAAGTAACTACCTCCCAATGATAACCATGTTCTCATCCCTAGAGCATGTAAGATGACATTTTGGGGTAAAGTAGCTGTATAGGTATTACTAAACATTTTAAGATCTACAGATTACTCTGGATTTCCTGCATAAAAACTAAATGTATTCACAATAGTTCTTAGGTAAGAGGTTTGCAAGACGTGGAAGGACATTTAAAGATGCAAAGTTGCTGGCCTTGAAGAATAGGAAATAGCCATGAGTCATGAGATGTGGGCATCTGGGAGCTGGACAGAGTAAGGAAACTCATTTTCCTCCGTGGCCTACGGAGCAACACAGCAATCCAGACTTGGGAATCCAGAATTAACTATTAGAGAACACAATTCTTTTGTTTAAGGTCATAAAGTTTGGGGAATTTGTTTAGGATACCCTAGGAGTATCAAAGGAAGTTTATGTAAAACATTTACTAGTATCACACACTCAGAGGGGTGCTAGTAAATTGTAATTGTTATTCACATAAAAGAAAAAATAGTATCAGTTCAAAGTATGCAGCTAAAGTGGGCATACGGAATTTTTTCCAAGAGTTTATTTTTTTGCCAATACTTGTAGGAAATGAGCCTATTTTGTCAGGAAAGCCCTGGAAGACATTTGCAACTGATGATTTCTGAGATCTCCTGAACGATACATTTCACATTCGGGCTAGGAATTATGGTTTATACCTCATAAATTCTTATCATGGTTTCTAAGCGTAAATCAATAGTCGTAAGAATTCCTAAAGCTTACATATTTTTTTCTGTTGACAATGGTTAGAGTTAGAATTGGGGACCAATTCTGGATTGCCTATTAAAGTAGAGGATTTACTTCAAAAGAGCTCATGGTCCTAATTTTCCTCCATTATTAGACTGGCTGTGGCTGTCCCCACACACTCCACTGAACTATGGGTGTCCTGTTCTGTGTTTTCACATGTATGTATCATCACGTTCAACCTGACTTCCTACCAGACATGCATTCATCCTCTATCTCTGAAACATTCTATGTGGAATCTTTCATTTCTCTCTAGCTTCTGGTCTTCTTCCAGGTCTCAGCTAACATACCACTTTCCAAACCTGAGAAATATCATACTTAAACTACCTGTTCTTACTTATCCATTATCTTTTCCCCTATTATATCAATAATATTTTATTATTATAATTTTTATTTTAAATATGTATACATTTGATAGGATTTCTTTCAATAGCTATCAGAGATAGATAATGTGAAGGTAAGAGACCAAATAACCTTTGTTCCTATACATAAATGCCAGGCCCAGAGCTTAGCACTCAATTATAAGCAGATGTATTTTGTTGCCATAAGCAAATAAATAATATACTTGTAAAATAAGTTGTAGTGAGGAGCTGCGGGCTGCGTTCCCGCCGCCCAGCTTTCTGCCTCCTGGCTAGCTTAACACGCGAAATAACATCACACAAATTGTATTCTTTTAAACACTGCCTGGCCCATTATTTTCAGCCTCTTACATCTTGATTAACCCATATCTAATAATCTGTGTAGCACCACGAAGTGGTGCCTTACCATTTAGTTTCTAGCATACGTCCATCTTGGGCTGGAGCTCCTCGCGTCTGGCTTCTCTCTGAGGAGAGGCATGGCAGTCTGTCTAACTTAGGAGAGGCGTGGCATCTTACTGATCCTTCTACCTCACTTCCTCTTCCTGTTCTGTCTACTCCAATAAGTACCATCAAGAATTCACACAGACTACATTCCAAGAAGTCCTCATTTGCAGAGTCTTGGTTAGAGTTCATATATTTCTAAGTTTCAAAGTTATTACCACTTTGAAAATACTGTATAACAGCAAAAACAAGACAAAACAAAAAAACGTACTAAGTGAAAAAAACAATTCCTATGAAAACCACTGTGATAAATATGGAGAAAAGAGAAAGAACAGCAACAAAACCATTGAGTGAAAGTTTCTGTGATTTCAAATATCATGTCTTCACCTTTTCTCTAGCTGACAAGTAGGATGAATACAATGCTGATAATTGTCTCCCCCATTAGTCCCAGCAAGGGAATCAATCCCAAGTGCAGCATCCAGTTAAAAGAAATTTTCATACAAATATCAGTCTTTGTTTTCTCTTTGGTCTAGTTTTTCAAAGTAATTACTTTGAGATTTACCCAAGGTATATGTATTTCATTGCTGAGAAATATTCAGTTAGATAAATATGCCATAATTTAACTGAAGGACATTTTGGTTGTTTCTACTTATTGGCTATTACCAACAGTGCAGGATGATGGAGGTGGAGAGAAGGTTCAGCAGTTAAGAGCTCTTTCTCATCTTCCAGAAGACCCAGGTTTAATTTCCAGCACCCACATGACAGTTCACAACCTTATGTGACACCAGTCTAAGGAAACCTGTTGCCCTCCTCTGGCCTCTGTAGGCACTACATGCATGTTGTGCACAGACATACATGCAAGCAAACACTAATACACACTAACAAAGATAAAATAAAAATAAAATCTAAAAACAACAAAACAAAACACCACCCAGCTACAAAAGCTAATGCAGATGTCTCTGTTGGACACAGATTTTTATTTCTCTTAAGTAAAACCCTGGGAGTAAAATGCCTAGGTACATGATAGAAATTTTTTTGAGACACTGCTGAGTCATTTTCCAACAGCAGTCCCTTATCTGCCAGTAAACAGCACATGACAACTTTCATTACTTCTTGCTAACAATATATAGTCTGCATACTTTTAGCTGTTCGCATGCATATACATTGTGATCTTACTACATTTTTTTGTCCTGGAAGATATAACCTACTTTCAAGTGTTCCATTTAAGGCACTGATTGATTCATCCTGAGCCATCACAACTGTGAACTCATGACCACTTCCATGACTGCTGAAATATGAGCTGTCAACCTGAGCTACACTCTATACTCTGCTGTTATTCTACATACTTTACCCTTTAGTGGAGAATAAAGACGTGTGCCACTGTTGCCTGGCTTGGAATAAGCATTTTAAATACTTTACTAGACACAATGATCTAATATCATTAGTTAAAACACTTAAGTGACAAAATATTATCACAGGTTTTTTTTTTCTTTTTTTGGTTTTTCGAGACAGGGTTTCTCTGCAGCTTTAGAGCCTGTCCTGGAGCTAGCTCTTGTAGACCAGGCTGGTCTCGAACTCACAGAGATCCGCCTGCCTCTGCCTCCCAAGTGCTGGGATTAAAGGCGTGCGCCACCACTGCCCGGCCCCACAGGTTTTGTTAATAGGAGTGTATATAAGGCTGTATTTCAACTAGTATTCTTGATAGTTTCTAGATTTTTGTTGTTGCTATTTGTTTTTATATGATCAGCACTTCTTCTGTGTTTCACATACAACTTATATATGTGTGTATCCTTAGGCAAATAAAGGGGTAGTCAGTGCAGCCACCTTGTTTTCTGGAATTACTCTTACTATAATCATCTTTAGTGAGTATTTCTCAGTGCAGGACATGTAAGAAGGTTATTTTGTCTATCATTAGATAATATAAACTATAAATCACACATCTGATAATATGGAAACAGATGCATTATGAAGCACAGGAAACAAACTCTACTCCCCTTCTTTGTCTTCCTCACACAACTGTTAACAGAAATGATCCTACAAGAGTATCTTAGGGCATGCTAGAGTCCACCAACTCCAACAGTATTCTAATAACACTTAACTACTGTACCATTATGGCCCTGATTATGGTTTATTTTAGTGAATGGTCTGTATGAGCCTGGGAAGAAGGTATATTCTACTGTTGTGTGATGCTGAGTTCTGCTGTGTCCTTACTGTTTTTCTGCCTGCTACATCTGTCTAGTTCTGGTAGAGGGTTATTGAAGCTTCCAACTCTAAGAGTATATTCATTTATTGCTGTTTACAGATCTGCCCATTTTTGCTTCATACATTTTGATAATGCTGTCAGAGGCACACATGTGGACATTTGTTAACTGACTTGCTGGATCCAAGGTCCTCAGCTGTAAGTAGCAGAGACTGGAAACCCAGAACCACTTTCTCTATGAGTGTACCTTTGAGGTGAAGCTCTCCACCACATTTTTTTAAAATCACAAAGTGCTGTGGCCAGTGGAAGCATTCTAGTAGTATTCTCTTCATTTCAACTCTCTAAAGTACTTCATAGCCTGAGTCACATTTGAAGGATACTGTGATAACCTTGGTAAATTTTCTTTGCACAGGATAATGCCTGAGGTTGTAACAGTATCTTAATAACTATGGCAAAACTGTAGCACCATTTCAGCCATTTTTCATCATATTTCAGATGATGACGAAGCCACAAAGATCACTAAGCACTGATAGAAGATTCCCAACATTCTTGGTATACTTCGTTTCTAAAAATTTAAATTTTATCACATATTGTCTCCTGATCAGTTACTATGTGTACCTAGGGAGATAAATACTTAAACACAATTTTTTGCAGAAATTTTGTTTTTATTTTTTTTTCTGCTTTCAGAAAAAAAAGGTTCAATTAATATATGTAATCGGTCTAGAGGAAAAGCTTAAACCCCAAGTTGAACAAAAACACTTAAGACTGTCATTTCAACTGTCAATGAGTCTAAACAATGCAAAAAGTCTTCAAGGAAGTCTTTCTCTGAGAAAATTCTTATTGAAGACCTAGAAAGGGTACTTAGAATTTCCATAGTGGGTAAAAAAGGGCACTCTATTTTGTGCTTAACCATCACTAAAGTGTAATATGCAAATTCTATAGTCCCTTTTACTTGCAAATATTTCATTGCAACTTGGGTCTTCCTGTTCTTCAAATCCTAACCTAGGGTGGGAGTGGGAGAATCTTCCTCAAAGTAGGAACTCAGCTGAGTTGAAGAGGATTTGGGGTGAAAGATAATCAGTCCCTAGACCTGTTTGTCTAGGCCTTCAGGGAAATGCATAAATAAGGGCTCCAGGATAGAAGTAAATTAAGCAGCAGAACATGGGTTAGACAACACCAATTAAATACAACATCACTAAATACCTCAATATCTCAGATTCACGGATGAGGAAACACACAGGCAAATTAATTTTCCTCACAACTAAATTCTAGGATGGGAAATTGAGTCTCCCAGACTTTCATGACATCCCCCAACCTCCACACCGACTCCTTTCACTACAACTGGCTCTACACTCAGTACAGACAAGCCGGTGGGAGACTGAGTACTATCTGGGCTGAGAGAGCCACACTCACCCATGGGAAAGGGGAGGGGATACCGATAGGGACCCTAGATCAGAGCGGGAGTCTGTGCTGTGCCCATTTACCGCGGGTCCCGGTGCACAGCGCGTCGTTGCCTCCCCGCACCTCCCTGCGGCTCACCCAAAATTGATGGCGTTAGGAACAGCAGCAGGATGGCCAGCTGGGCTCCGCCGCAGCAGAAAGCTACAAGGCGCCCCACGGGGCACGGACGCTCTGAGCTCCGAGAAGCCTTCATTTTCTTCAACTCCGGTATCAAGCCCAGTCGAACGGCAAAGAGAAGGCAACCACACCCAGGGTGCGGGAAATGACGCTGAGTTCCGGAATAAAGCTATTCAACACCGCTTCCCGTTGTTGGGCGGGGTCTTGTTTATTACTCATTCGTGGGACTTCTATGGATCTCCTGGGAGATCGCTTTAGGGACGCAGACACATGATCAAAACCTAGCAAGACAGTTCTAGTATGTTTTCTAATTTTAAGTACTTTCAGTTCCAAAGAAAGCAAGGCATTATGGGAACTCGGTTTGCATATAACCCGCCTTACTCCCCCACCCCCTGAAATCCGCAAGGGTGGAGCCTAACGTTAACCTGCAACTGTCTTTTAAATGGAGAGCCTTCAATCGCAGGTCCTGTATGATGAATTCAGATGTAAAGTGCCACGGAAACAAAAATTACAGCAATGAGTTAATCAGACAAATTTTATAAATATGTCAACGCAACAGCTCTCATCTTAAAAGGAATAAGAGTTTATTCTGGAGTCATTTTGAGTAACCATAGCCCTGGAACAATGATTTAGGTTACCCCAAATTTCATGTCCCAACGTGGAAGCAATTCCACAAAGGTTTTACGGTTTTACAGAGCAGAGAAAGTCTTAAATCAAGTTTAAAATACATTGGTGGGTACATCAGAGAAGCAGATATATTAATGTGGGGTAAGATTTTCTGTCGGCTCAAGCTGCTATCTGATGGCACTCTTAGCTTTTGCATTGGTAGAAGCTAGTTTTCTGCTAAATTAATAGATTCCAAAAGATAATTGTTTGCTTACTTGCTTTGGAATTTTTGTTTGTTTGTTTTGTTTAATCTGATGTTTCAAGATATTAGTTCTGACACAGGAGGCAAGGAATGGCTGTTTCAGAGGCCCAGAACAAAATAAGGTAATTAGCCTGTGACCCTGCAATATTGCAATCTCTCCATAGTTCTAAAATTCTAATCAGCCAGTCTCTGCAGACACAGGAGTTTGCTTTCACAGGCAGATGCAGTTTCTCTTCAGAAGTTTTGTTCACAAATAAAACATCAGTGTTATTTAGCCTAGATTAGGTCAGTGCAGAAATGAATGGGGGATACCAGCTAGGGGATCTTGTCATCATCCAAGTGAGATCTGATGACAGGTGAAAAATTAATAAGATCCCAGAAATGGAATAAACAGGATTTGCACTGGATTTAGTTTCTTTCTTAATAATGATGAAGAGGAAAAGATAGATAGATGAAAGAAAGAAAGAAAGAAAGAAGGAAGGAAGGAAGGAAGGAAAGAAAAGGAAAGAAGGAAAGCAAGCAAGAAAGAAAGAAAGGAAGAAAGAAAGAAAAAAAGAAAAGATGGAAGGGAAGAAAGAAAGAAAGAAAGAAAGAATGAATCAATCAATCAAGAAATAGCCCCCTACTTAGAGATTGATGGTAGTACTTATTGAAATAACAAATATAGAGGGCCAAGTTTAGGGAACAGAATTAAGAATTCAAAGATTCCAAGAGAGAAATAGACCATGTGAGCAAGAACATCCACATTCTATTTTCAGAACCTGTGATACTTTATTTGGTAGGAAAGACTTTGCTGATTAAACTAAATCAAGAATGTTGAAATGAGGAGGTAACTCTGACTATCAAGATGGACTTCATAATCCCAAGGATCCTTTTAAGAAGATGATACTAGATCAGAGAGGAAGAAAGTGAGAACAGAGATCAGAGTTGCTGCCTCCAGAGAGCAAATGCCAGCAGCCTTTATAAGGTAGAAGAAATAAATAGATTCTCCTCTGGAGTGATGGAGGAGTGTCTATGTGTTACTTTCATTATTAATAAAGAAACTGCCTTGGCCCTTTAAGAGACAGAAAATTAGGTAGGTGGAGTAGACAGAACAGAACACTGGAGCTTTCAGATGGAACCAGTCCTGGCAGCACTTTGAATTTAGTACTGTAGGAGTCATTTAAAATTTGAGTTATTCTCAAAAGAATATGGAAGAAGTTATATTATAGTTAAGTGGATTCAGTTCCTCAACTTTCTTACACTGAACGCTATCGGAGTATATCATTCCCACATTGGTGTGGGCTTACCTCTTAGCACCCACTCTCTTCCTTCAGTCCTTGATGGATTTAGGTCCTGGCTGATATTCACTTCCACCAGTGTTCCTCTTATCATAGCACTCATGGACTTAAAACATCATAGATTTTTTTTTACATACTTGGCTTCATAATTCCTTTTCTTTGTCTATGATCTTGTCCTCCACTCTACTATGCCACCAATGCCCATAGAATATCCTGGAAATGTCACTAGAACTGTATCCTCTTTATAAGGTCAACTATCCCCTTTAACCACAAATCACACCTTTCTAGTTCACCTCCAGTGTCTTGACTCTCACAATCTCTATCTCACAATATCTACAAGTCCACAGACCTGCCACAACTGGTCTCTTGCTAGGTTAGATTTGTGCTCCATTGCAATATTCACCATTTTGCATACCACTTTCACTTACAGTATTTTTTGGACAAAACAACATAAAATTCAATACTCTATTATTTTGTCTTCATTACTATAAAACTGAATGTTACTAGAGAAAAATAAAGAATTGATGGTGACTAGTCTTACTACAGATGACAACTCATTTCATTTAAATCTTTGTGTTAGGGTAACAACAAAAGTCTGATGGAGGAGGGTCATCTGTCTATGTGTTACTTTCATTGGTTAATAAAGAAACCGCCTTGGCCCTTTGATCGGACAGAAAATTAGGTAGGCGGAGTAAACAGAACAGGATGCTGGGTAGAAGGCAGTGAGGCAGTCGCCATGCTTCTCCTCTCTGAGACAGATGCAGGTTAAGATCTCTCCTGGTAAGCCACCACCTCGTGGTGCTACACAGATTACTAAATATGGGTTAAAGCAAGATGTGAGAATTAGCCAATAAGAGGCTGAAGCTAATGGGCCAAGCAGTGTTTAAAAGAATACAGTTTCCGTGTAATTATTCTGGGGCTAAGCTAGCAGTGCAGGATCCGGGTGGGATGAAAAGCAGGCCTGCCAGCAGCTCCTTCTACAAAAGTCCATTAAAGGATAACTTTTTTATGTCAAGAAAATATAATACCTGGACTGAATAGATACCTAATAGTCCATTTGGGCAAAATCAACCACCTGGCCAGAAGACCACCTCTAGGAACATAGGCTCATCTTAAGCCATACTAAAGAGTTAGGTGGAATAATTATCACTTTAATGAGATATCGTGCCTTTTCTTTCCAAAATTTCCACCCCCTACTGTAGTCTTTTGCAGAATATAGTTATGTTGCTTTGTAAATCACTGACTTCTGAAACACACAGAAAAGGATAACTGACATAGGAGTGCCCTCTGTGTGCTGCGATTACTATTAATGAATAAAGAAACTGCCTTGGCCTGTTGATAGGGCAGAACTTAGGTAGGCGGGGAGAACTGGGCTGAATGCTGGAAGAAAGAAGGTCAGAGTCAGAGAGATGCCATGGATCTGCAGCCAGAGATAGACATGCTGAAGCTTTGCTGGTAGGCCATGACCTCGTGGTGATACACAGATTAATAGAAATGGGTTAAATTAAGATGCAAGAGTTTGCCAATAAGAAGCTAGAGCTAATGGGTCAAGCAGTGATTTAATTAACATAGTTTCTGTGTGGTTATTTTGGCTGGGACCAACAAGTGGCCTCTCCTCAACAGAACATGAGACATGATTGCTCCTGACAGTAACAATCTGCTCCCAAGAGAATGTTGAGCACCAAGGACACTCCACTCAGAGTTTGTTTTCTTTTGGCACCATTGCCCTTTGGGCAAGGACTTACCCATACTTCAACTACTGACAAAGTACATAGCATTCAAAAATGGAAAAGCAGGACACAAGGAAAAAGACTGTCAAATCTTGCCAAGACAGGGTAATACAAAAAAATTTTGTCTCTGAGAATGGTCTGTCAGTTACTCTAGGCCTTAACCAAAGTTGGTTGCTTCGACATTGCAGATGAGACTTTAGGTGATTGCTTAGGTAGCTAAACTGTCTCTGTCATGTATTGCTTGCTTTGGAAGCTGCTTGATTGTACTTCCTGCCTGCTCAAGTAATATTATCTTCCTTCTCAGGCCTTTGATGGGATTGGAGATTAGATAGTCATAGTTACCACCCTTTTATAATCTAGCCAAGCCATTTCCTATACAGGACTTAGACTCCATAGGATAGAATGCTTATTAAAATATTTAGCATATGTTCCTTGCTTAATATTGTTTATGCTGATTGTAATTCTAATTATACTTGATATCTGTTCCTAGTGTATTTAGTTTTGTATTGGGTTTGGAATCCTTTTATTTAAACAAAAGGGGGAGGTGTTGTGGGAGCACATTCCATTCCTTCAGCCAATAGCCTTTAAACCAGCCAACTTGGGCATGGGCTCTGATACTCTAAAAGCAGTTGTAAAGCGTGTGCCCACTGTCTTACTTCTGGCTGCTAGACTCCGTTCCTGTTCATGTAGAGGACTGTTATCTAAGAGAGTGATTTGTAAGTTTTCCCCTTAAATAAATAACCCTTTTATTATTCATAATTCTGAACTGGTATGGGATTATTTTATGACTTCCATCATCTTTCTTCTCCTTTTTTCTTTTCTTTCTTTTATTTCCTCATCTTTCAATTTTTATTTATTTACTATTGTGTGTATGGGTGTCTTTTACCTGTATACATGTTTGTCTGTGCACCACTTGTCGGCTGCTCACAGGGGCCAGAGGAAGGATTCAGATCTCCTGCCATTGAAGTTACAGACAGTTGTTAGCATAATGTGGGTGTTGGGAAGTAAAACATAGTTCTCTGCTACTGAAAGCTCCAACTCTGGGCTAGAGAAAATGGAGAGGAGGTGTGGAGTCACTGAGGGCTAGGCACACACACACACACACACACACACACACACACACACAGGTACATTATCTGAGGGGCTAAGCTTAATTCTTTATTTTATTCTGCTGCTTGTTACATACATTATTTTTCTTATTCCTTTTATACCATCCAAGACAAAAGCCTCTATATAAGAAGGAAATTACCTTACAACCACAAGTTGTGTATTTTACAAAAACAAATTAAAATCTTTATGCAGGAAGAAGTCATATTATGATCACAAGTTATATGTTTTTCTTAGAAGCCCACAAGTACTTAAATACTTTCCTTTGTATTAATTTCCCCACCATAACATCTTCACCTCAAAGCAATGACTCCTTTATTATTGACTAAGATTTTGTTTATTTTTGATTTTTTGAGGCAGAGTTTCTCTGTGTAACAATCATGGCAGTCTGGGCAGTTTCTCTGCAAATCAGGCTGGCCTTGAACTTGCATATATCCATAGGCTTTTGCCTTCTGAGTACTGCGATTAAATACTTGCACTGTCATAATTAACAAATTTTTAAGCAAGCAAAGTATATTTCAGCCATTTCCTTTTGAACTGGCAGGCAGTTGTTTGCAGTTTCAGTGTAGCAGATTCCTATCTTACTTCTACTCTACAAAAAGAAGTTTAGACATGTGGTCAGCTAATCATCTATTTTGCTTTATACACAATAGGGTCATTTAATTTCCTTTCACAATTTTGTTTTTTTTCAAGGTGCATACCAAAGCCTGTGATTAATTATGTAAGAGCTACTTGACCAAGGATCTCAGGCTAACCTTGGGTGCAGAGACATAATTGTTTTCTTTGATCAAAAGCCTGTTTTTTTACAGGCAGAATCCATGGGTCTACAATGAATAAAACTTCTTGCTTTTATTTTCTATCCACTGTAGATCTCACATCTAATAGAGGGGAAGGTGACTTTTAGCCTACTTTAGCTTTTTTGTATCTCTTATTGGAGCAAGTGGCAGAATAACCTAAACTATTTTCCTATACATCTTTATTTTCTTAACCCTTTGTATCTTAGGCTGACTCAGAAAGTTCAATTAAATCATTGATTCGAGTAAGCATTATAGCTCTTATAAAAATCATCTTCATTATGATCTGTAAGTAAATTGCCCAGTGAGGAGTGGGATTTTCCCATGAAACAATCACATTATACTAGACACAGTGGGACCCTTTCACATAGTAATCACACCATGCCAAATACAGCAGGAACAAGACAGCAACAATCAAGAGGAAGCACAGCAGAAGCAAGGAGCATTGTAAAAACAATACTCCCAGGGCTTTGCCTCTCCAGGCTGAATCCATCTTAGCTTTGTTATCAGGTGGGTTGTATTCCATAAGCTCCGTTGCTGACTGCAGCTCCTCTGACGTGGCCACCGACACTCTGGAAAGAGCAGCCAGTACTCCTACCCAGTAAGCCATTTTGAAGCAACGCTAGCCCACATGAGCCTGGCACTGGCAAGCCTTGTCTTTCTCCCCCATTCCTTCTGCCTTGCTAAAAAAAATGTTAGATAACATTCCTAAAACAATTCCCTTATTTGGCCACTTCCTCCTCTTTAGGTTGACCACCAAAGTCCAGCAATCAACAAAAAAATAAAAAGAAAAATCTTGAGTTTTGTAGGCAAATGGATAGAGCTAGAAAACATCATTTTGAGTGAGGTAACCCAGATACAGAAAGACAATTGTCACGTGTACTCACTCATAAGTGGTTTTTAAACATAAAGCAAAGAAAACCAGCCAACAAATCATAATCCCAGAGAACCTAGACAACTATGAGGACCCTAAGAGAGACATACATTGATCTAATAATCTACATGGGAAGCAGAAAAAGACAAGAACTCCTGAGTAAATTTGGAGCATGGGGATCATTGGAGAGGGTAGAAAGGAATGAGGGAGAAAGGGAGAGGAGCAGAGAAAAATATATAGCTCAACAAAAGCAATAAAAAAGAAAAGAGTATAAATATCTAGTCTTCCAACTGCCATTAGAGACCCAAGAGGGATAAAATATTACCTGAGTAAACTAGAAGTGCAGAGCAAACAACTTTCAAAACTATAGAAATGACAGATACAGCTCGTTACCTAGACAATCACTTAAGTTTCCCCTGAAACACTGGAGCACTAATCTTTGGCCTACAGGCCTAGACTATCTGACAGGCTTTTCTGTGAAGCAGGAACTTTGAAGGGCTATCCTGACTTTCTTGGCAAAATTTGACAGTTGCCTTCCTTTCTGTCCTGCTTGTCTAATTTGGACAGCACAGTCAGCAGGTGAGAACAGGGCAGTTTCTTGCCAAGTGACTGACTTTGCCACACTGAGAGTAGGCTCCATATGGACGTTCTTCTATGTCCATCATCTTCTCTGGAATAGACTGGTGCTGCTGGAGCAGACATGGATCACTGTCATGAAAAGCCATTGTTATTAAAACACCTTAAGTGTCATATTCTGTAGATCTCTGAAATGTTCGAAGGTCGCCCATCTATCTAAAACATATCTGTTTGACCTTGAAAACATACCTAACATGATTACTAGTTTGTTATAAATGACTAACTACTAACCTGCATTTCTTAATTATCTTAAATAGTTTGTAATGACAAATTTCAAGGACTAGAACTTTACATTTCTAAATGAGCTGCATAGGTATAACCTTAACTAGAGAAGAAACATATATATACTACGGTCTAGCAAAAATAACCTTCAACATGTGTCAGTATAAAAATACCTTAAACATAGTAGAAACATACATAAAGTATGTTATAACAAAAATAACCTTAAATTTTATTAATACACAAAAATCCATACCATGTAAAATATTTGAGACTAGTGGTTATTTTTTAGTTTAAAAGTAGATTTAATAATGTACCCTTTTATCCTACCATTCCTATGTTTCCCTGTTTTCTTTTCAGAAAGACATCTCTGAATCTTCCCTTCTTTGCTTAGTTTTTTCCTTGACCATGACCAGTAACAACTTAGAACCAACTTCCCTAAATGGTGACAAACATTCTTAAGCTGCTGAAACACCAAATCTTACCCAATCCATCTTTTGGGAATGTGGGCATCATGTTCTTTTTTTTTCTTTTTTTGAATTTATTTATTAAGCATTTCCACCTCCTCCCATCTTCCCATTTCCCTCCCACTGCCCCCCTCCCCCTCCCCCTCGCTCTCCAGTCCTAAGAGAAGTCAGGGTGCCCTGCCCTGTGGGAAGTCTAAGGCCCTCCCACCTCCATCCAGGTCTAGGAAGGTGTGCATCCAAACAGACTAGGCTCCCATAAAGCCAGTACATGCAGTAGAATGAAAACCCGGTGTCATTATCATTGGCTTCTCAGTCCGCCCTCATTATCAGCCACATTCAGAGAGTCCGGTTTGATCACATGCTCATTCAGTCCCAGGGCAATTATGTTCTTAAAATGTTCTTAAAATTACTGCCTGTTATCTGGGGGTGACAGTATCTTTAGGGGCCCCCGAGAAAATTGAAATAATGGTCAAGTCCTGGGAGCCCTTGCTCTGTCCAGTTTCAATGTGCTAAGAAAATGTAGAGCTTACCTGAAGTCCTGATTGGAGTAGTCTTTGAGGCTGGACCATCTTAGCTAACTGCTTTTTAAGTTGTCATGAGCAGTTTGTAGTCCAAAGCTGATCTTTTGGTGGTGTTCTGTCAGTTTACAGGCTTTATCAAAGTTCGGGCGGGGGGGGGGGGTGGGATTTGCTCTTACAGGGCCCCATAATCTTCTTGAAGACCTCAAATGTTAATGCCAGGAGTGGTCACAATTCACTGCAGAAATCTTAAACATTTCAAATTTAATATACATCCAATCTCTGAGAAGTTAAAGGACCACAATCTGTTAAATACACATGCTTAATTCCTAGTTACCTGCTTCAGACTCAAACCCAAACACATGTACAGGAAGTTAGGTGAAGCTTATTTCTAGAATTAATGAGTAATTTATTATGATCACCAATATCATGGCAGAAAGCTTATGTATATAGTAATATTATAAATGTTGAGATAATATTTTTGCTTTAAGAAAAAAATTAAAGAATCAAATGGAAACCAAAGGATTATGAGATTAGTGCACTAGACTATTTGTTTTGTTTTGTTTTTTCTTCTATCCCATACCAGGTAACTCTTCTGACATGAGACAGAGATTTTGGATTCTTTAAGAAGCATGCTTGAGTTTAGGAAAAAGAGAGTCACACTCAAAGCCAGTTTTAATTTTTAACTGAATTGGGACCACAAAAAGACTATTTGCTTTATATGTCTGTAGAGAACAACAAAAACAAACATTTGGGAAGATTTGTGAAATTCTATTCGGTTGGAGGTGTACTATACCATTAGGCCAATTTATACTTTTTCTTGGGACACTTTCTCTTCAAAATTTCTTTTCAGGAGCAATTTGTAATCCCCAACAAAGCAAAATTCTTTTTACTTCATTATACATTTTTTCTAAGGTATCTGAGTCTGAAGCAGCTAGTAATGTGTCGTCCATATTATATATTATAAATTAAATAATATATAAATATACATATAAATTTAAATTGTAGATTGGGGAAACTGTTTACAAATTATTTTCTAATGGCTGTTGTACAAAATATTTGACACAAGGTGGGGCTGTTTAACTTGCCTTGAGGTAAGACCCTCCACTGACATCTAAGAGGTTGAGATTTACTGTAAGGGGCACTGTTTTTTGTTTGTTTTGTTTTATAAGAAGGAAAATTTTTTCTATCCTGTTTTTGTAAAGGTATAGTAAAAAAAAAAGCAGTCCTTTAAGTCAATAACTATAATAGACCATCCTTAGTTAATAAGGAAGACAAGGAAATTTCAGGCTGTAAAGAGTCCATTGGCAGGATCACCTTACTTGCAGATCTGTTATCATTCTCCGTTTTCAGAATTTTTAAAATGACAAATATAGGAGAATTCCAAGGAATGAGCAATTGTTCAATATATTGAGATTTAGCTGCTCCTGGGCCAATTGTTATAGTGCCTGTAATTTTTCTAATGTCAAAGGCCATTGTTCCACCCACACAGGCTTGTCAGTTAATCATTTTAAAGATAGGGCTGTTGGTACTATTGAAAGACCAACAGCTATTTTGTCTTGTTTATGTACAACTTGAATGGTTGGTGACTGTTCTTGATAACACTTTTGACTAATTCTCTCAGAAGCATTATTTATTTTATGGTTTGTTTCTGAGGTTGGAGGAATGTTAATCTGTGTTTTCCTCTGCTGCAAAAAAACCACATCCCCATAAATTAATTGTTCTGTTAGCCACATATGGCTTTAATTTCCTTAGCTGTCCTTCTGGTACTATACAGTTGACTCATCTTGTACTTTGTTTTACTTGAGATAAATTCCTAATCTCTAGAAGCTGATTATTTATCTCAGAAAGATGCCAATCTGGATGCCAAAATTTTGGTGAAATTATTGTTATATCTTTTCCTATGTTTAACAAACATTCTATTACAACGTCATTTATTTGTATTTTTAGCAAAGGTCTTTGATCATTTATAGAAGTCCGCCAAAATACTTACTATATGATCTCTCCTAATTTTTTTGTTTTATCTAATGAAGCTTTTTTGTCCTTGATCACATCCAAAGCAGTATGGCTTTTAACAACAGGAATTAAGTCTTTTAATTGCTTTGTGGATGCATTTTTCCAATGATGAAGGAATGATTGAACCAAATTTGATATTGGGGCCTGTGGGAGGTCCCCCAAGGTATTTTCCAATGCAAAGGCTTATTATGCACCCCATCTGACACTGTGTAGCATGAAGATGGGAATCAGGGAGTTTTGTGGTCACAAATGAGGATATTGTAGCATGAACAGGGATCATGAGTACCTTTCCAACTTACCTTTCTTGTCCCTTGTTGATCTGCAGGTCAGTCTTTGCCACACCTTCTGCATACACCATAAGTCTTGGGTTTTCTATTTGTATTATCTCTAGAAAAAAACATTGTTTCTAGGAATGCCTTGCCTTCAATCCCTTTTCAGATGGCTTTGTTGATCACAATTAAAACATCTGACATTTTGATTTCTCTTAAAATTTTTAGAAATCACTTCTACCAAGAAAGCATCATACGTTTGAGATTCAATATCAGTTAAATTTCTACTCCATTCATCTATTGGTGCTGCTCTTGCCTTTAAGACCTAATCACCTTTTGCTGAATTAGTGTTTTCAAAAGCCAAATATTCTATTAATATTTGTCTGAAATATGTATCTGATACTATTCTATTTATAGCTGAAGTCAATCTTTGAAGAAAATTCAGTAAAGGCTTCTTGGGTTCTTGTATAATTTTAGTAAATGACTAAGATCTCATTCCTGATTCTTCAACCTTGTCCCAAGCATTCAAAGCTTCTAGATATAGACATAGGGCCAAGGTGTCATCATCAAAACCAAACTGTCCTTGCAAATCAACATATTGATCTTCACCAAGAAACTAGTCTTGGGAAATACCAATACCTCTAGCCCTATTTCATGGCTCTATGACCCTAGTTTCTTCTCTCCACCACCTTCTCTATTGTAACTGAGGACCAGTTACCAATATTGACTGAAGCTAAATCTTTTCAATCTTGGGAAATAATTCTATTCTGAGTTGCCTATAAATTTAATATCTGTTTCACATGAGGTAAATACATACCATATGAACTATTGCTTTCTTAAATCTCCTCAAATCTAGCATTTCTTATAGGATTCCATTTAACTTCTGCATAACACTAGAATTGCCTATCATCTGCTGGTCATTCTTGTATAGTAATTGGATAAACTAAAGTTGGTTTTCTAATAATCTTGGGCTGCTACCCTTCAGTTTCATCATGCAGTGGTGCAGTAGGTTGTGATCTAAATTCCTCTGTCTATGTCTGAATATTTTCTTATTTTCACGAGTAGGACTTTCTAAGCTTTGTATCTTATCAATAATAAGACTTTCTAAAGCTTATCAGTCAATTTTTATACCTGGCATAGTTATCAACCTCCTTTTTTAGGATAAAATATGAATTACCAAATTGACAGTAATCATAACTGAACTTATGCCAATCTCAGCTAAGTCAGTTAACCCTTCATTTATTTTTTTTCCATTTTCAAACCATCCATTTTGGTACTATATAGAGTCCTAATTCCCTTCATGGTGAGATTTCCCGTTCTTACTGAGGGAAAAACTTTTTTTTGGACTTCCCAGGTGTCTTACCAAATCTGCTGATTTCACAGTTTGTTCATAGCAGCAGTGGCTGGCAGGCAGCCTCGGCACCGGGTGTATGGGCAGCAGGGACATGACCAGAGACAAGAGTGTGGTTGACCCTGGCAGGAGGGTGCCTGGATGACATAGCAGGCCATGAGCTTCTGTTTCCCATGTGTACATGTGGAGGATTAGCAGTAGCAGAAGCCTGAATGGGTATTGTAGCAGGAATGGGTGTCACATGGTTGGTGCCTGCTGTGTCCAGGGAACACAGTGGAGTCGTGAAGGGCAAAGCCCCCAACCTTCGGAGAGAGCTTGGCAGTAGGGGGAGGTGGGAGAAGCCACCAAAGCATTGGCTGTGGCTGTGATGGGGAGAAGTGGATCTTGTGGCACACATTTAATGCCAGATGTTGTATTTATCTAAGTTCTATTGCCAATAAAAACTCGGGAGTCAGTTACTGGGATGAAAACATGATAAAAGAAAGAAGTGGCAGAGGAGCAACCAGTTATCTTCTCTCTACAATTTCCAGGTGAAAAAGATGGCAAAATCTCTGAGTCCCTCTTACACCTTCCTGTGTGTCTTCTTTATCCATATTTCTGGCTTCTCTATGATTAATTCTGGTCAGCTAGTTGCTGGCTCTGCCTCCTGATTCAAGGTTAGCTAAATTAACACAGTCTCAGGGTGTCACAGTGTGGTCAAATATCCTGCAACAGATCAATAAAGGAATTCCCTTGGTGTAGAAGATCCTTTTCTCTTTGTTGCTTTCATTGGTTAATGAATAAAGAAACTGCCTTGGTCTTTTGATAGGGCAGAACTTAGGTAGGCTTGCTTCCTCAGGCCCACTCCTGTGGAATTTGTTGCCTCAGGCCAGCTCCCGCCCAAGGTGCAGTTTGTTGCCTTGGACCTACTTTGGCCTAGGTTACCCCCTCCACGTGATTTTTATAGCCAGAGTTATAACTGCCTCTTTTACACACACATGCATACACACACACACTAAATAGAACACCTCCTCTAGGAGAAGATGAGGTAGAAAACTGGTTACTGATGGGAAGGTTTTTGTTGTTGCTGTTGTTTTTCTCAATAGTCTAAAGGTTAGATCTAAGGAATAGTGGAAAAATACAGTGGGTGGAGGAAACTTGTTCCATGGATATTATGTAAGTCGGGTATGAGGGAGCTAAATTTATAGATTGAGGCATTGGCTAAAATAACCAAATGGTGTGTTCCAGAATCAATTACTATTAAATTATAAACTCTAAGACGCTAGAATTGTGCATATTATTTAGGAAATCACTGACTTCAGAAAGACAAATCATTTAAGATTTTTAAAAATACACTTTATTTGAATAGTGAATATATTACTACTAAATGGCCTTTCATAAAAAGCTGAAGCTTATGAGAAAACTGCTAAAAAATAACCAAATTTTGAATAAAAACTCAGCTTTATATAGTTCCCCAAATTTTGTGAAAATTGGAATTACAGAATGATTGTGAATAGGCAACAAATACACACTATTGTGAGAAAAACATTAACCGAAGTAAGTATGCTTAGCCAAATCAGAGGAGGAAGTTTCTATTAAAGTCAGAATTTCCAGTTAGGTGTGCTCATCACAACTGCAGGAAGTACTTCAGATTCAAGAATATCCAACCTTTTGGTTTTTCCAACATGTGTCGTCATCTAAAAAGTTCCTACTTGAGAACTATACAACTAAATTACAGAATAAATGTTACAAAAGGAAATTCCATAATATTTTAAGTAAGTTTTTGATTTTGTGTTCGACTATATTCATAGGCATCCTGGGCTTCTTTTGGCCCACAGGCCACAGTTTGGGCATCCCTGGTAGATGTTGAAAGCTCCATTGATTGTAGTCCAAAGCATACGGTAACAGTGTGAAGGCTGCTTTAAAAATGATGTGGCTACATATAAGAATTCATTGTTTTTTTGTTTTTTTTTTTTTGAGACAGGGGTTCTTTTTGTAACAGTTCTAGCTGCCCTGGATCTAGCTCTTATAGACCAGACAGGCCTCCAACTCACCGAGATCTGCCTGCCTCTGCCTCCTTAATGCTGGGATTAAAGGTGTGTGCCACCACTGCCTGTAAGAATTAGTTTTCTTTTCTTTTCTTTTTTTCCAAGATAGGGTTTCTCTGTACCTTTGGAGCCTGTCCTGATACTAGCTCTTGTAGACCAGGCTGGCCTCGAACTCACAGAGTAGTTTTCTTTAATAAGCTTATTATTACAGTGTCATTTCCATTTCTATATCCATAGCCTGGCTTCAGTCCAATCACTAATAAAATTCCATAGAGTAGGCCTCACTGCAAGATGGCTGTGAACCATCTTTAACATCAAGCAAGCATTCTCTGTTTTGCTTAAGAATAAATTGCATATACAAAAAGTTACAATTTATTGTATCAGTTCACTGATGCTACAACCACTCAGAGATTTACTAATACTCAAATGCTTTCTTTCTTATCGGTGTTCAATGCAATTTCAAGCTACAAGACACAGACACATAATTTCTATGTAGGTAACAATGTGAATAATATAACTCAAGTTTAAATAACATGACTAGAGCATCAATATTCTCTCTATTTGACAACTAAAACCATTAATAAATTAGATGGTATTATTATATTAGGAAGCACTTTAAGTAATATGAACTGGAACAATAACTATATTTTATGCTGATAAATACAAATAAAATAAAAATTAATGTCTATGCAACAAATATATAAAAGCTTTTGTTTGGGTACCTTGTTTTGAGTTTGGGATCCCTCTGATACAATGTTCCCTTTCTCCTACTTTCTTTTGCTAAGACTCACCAGGAGCAAGTAACATTTTCATTGTCAAATACTACAATAACTTTTCTGTACTTTGCCAATGACATTTATTCTTATTCTATGATATATATGTCTTTTGTCCTAATAAAGTAAGCTAAAGAGGACAGAGGGTAAGGTGTCTGTCAAATATATGGGAATCCGTTTAAAGTCACAATTGGCCCTAAATTTTTTTTAAAAAGAATTTATGCATATCTGTGTGCCTGAGTGTATATATGTGCACCACATATGTGCAAAAGCTCACAGAAGTCAATAGAAAGCATCAGATCTTCTGGAACTGAAGTTGCAGATGGTTCTGAGCTACCATGTAGTTCTGGGTATTAAACGTGGGTCTCTGCAAGAGCAAAAAGTGCTTTTAACCTCTGAATCATTCATTGTTCCAGACCCTGCTTCTAAATTCTTTGGCCAAGAGAATATTTTAGCTTTAGTTTTTTTCATCGGGACTATTACTTCAGCTTGGTATCATCTTTCTTCTTTATTTATACAAAAAAGTCTTGTCAATTACATTAACAAATTTTGTGCTGCTAATCCAATGGTTCGTTTTCATTTCTTGTCATTTTTGAGCTATTAATCTTTCAAAATGATTGTGAGGCCTGAGTGAGATATGGTATCAAATACTCAGCAAAACATACCTTCTAATGTCACCAGTTTTTTTTCTGTGATCTTTGGTAGATTATAAATAGTGCTTGTTCACCTTTCTGAAATTTTCATCATTCAGTTTTCTACTTCCAGGTCACTTCAATATTTTATCCTTTCTCTTAATATCTAACATCTCCTTCAGTCTTATTTTCATCCAACCAGTTCACTTCCTAGTCACTGCAAACTATCACATTAAAGGAGAGTGCATGTGCATTTGCCATTATATTGTATGGGAGCATCTTCTTTGTTTCTGTTGTTATAGCTTCCATTTTATTTTATTAGTAAGTCTTTATTTCTGAGAAACTCCTCCACTAAAATTCTGGCTCAGAAACCCTTTTTTTCTGCCTTGCTTTCATTTATTTTTCTATTAGGTTTTCTTGATCATCTTATAGGAACTGTGGGATAGATATATATATTAATTATTTAAAAGTCTTTCTCATATAGCTATTTTTCTATGATTATCTGATCCATTACAGAAGCACTCCTAGATATAGCACATCTACCTATAGTTTGTTCTTCAATTTCTGTTCTTTCATTTTCTCTTAAGATTAACCCAACTTCTTTCTCCTTTATTTCTACTAAAACTATTTTTAGCAGGTTCACCAACAAATTTTGTGCTGTTAAATCCACTGGTAAATTTTCATTGATTGTCATTTTTAAGCTGTCAATAGCAACTTCCCTCTTCCCTAAGCTCTCTGTACCTCTGCACAGCACACTTGAGGGTGGCTCTCTCTTTTGCAGCCTCTTTTCCTTATTTTAAGCCATAAAGTTCGGTTCTTGGAATTTTTCTCTTCTGTGGTCTCTTTGAACTTCATGATGATCTGTCTCAGTCTCTTTATTTATGTATGCATTTGAATGTTCAGTATTATCTGTGATGCTTGAGATGTGAATTTTTCAACGGCCTTCTTGATACTTTTATTTGATTATTTATGAGATATCTCACATTTAACGCCCCCAAAGCAGAGCTGTTTTCTCCTCAGTCTGCTCATCACATTCTGAATCAACTTAATAGCAACTTTATCACTCCAGTGGCTTAGGCCCCAAATTCCTGGCATCATGATCAATACCTTTCTTCATCCTTTAAATCCAGACACAAAACATTGTTTAAGCTCCCTTCCTATTATCTTAAAAATGCATGCAGTATATGGCCTCTTCTTGCCAGATTGTTGTTCCTTGCCTGGATTGTTGTATCAACCTTTTTGTTGATTCCCTTCTTCTACCCTTAACTTTATATAGCGTCTTCTTAATCCAGTAATTAAGGTGATTATGTAATTATTCTGCTTAAAACTCAGGTGTGCTTCCCATCTCAAAATAAAAACTTACTACAATGACCTAGCCCACCCTATCTAATCATCCAGCTCCTTCAACAGTACCTCTCTGAGTATGTATTTCCTATTTGATCAATTCACTTTAGGCCACACAAACCACCTTGTTATGCCAACACAGCAAGTCCTCTTAGTCTTTGAACTTGCTCTTTACAAAGAGGATTCTTTGCATCCTCTTCTTCTATGTACTTACTTGGCTGACTCACTACTTTCTTCAGTCTTTGAACAAATGCCATTTTCTTAGTGAATACTTTCTATGTAATCACTTTCATTTATCTGTCTTCTTTCCCTGTTTAATTCTCTTTAATGATACTTACTTTATTCTTATCCCCCCTTTTGAGACAGGGCCTCATCCAGCCAACCCTACCCTCAAATTCACAATGTGGTTGAGACCAGGATTAAATTCCCGATCTTTCTTCTATTTCCCAAGTTCTAGAATCATAAGCATGCACTACCATATCTGACTTTATTTCATTCTTAAGCATTTTAAATTATTCTTAATAATTTTATTAATCACATTTGTTACATATTTACTTAATAGACAGTTTTTAAACTAAGACCTCAGTTAGCAATATGAAGTAGGTAAGTAAATAATATTGTACATGAATATTAAAGACTGATACAAACAATATTTACTTAAGACCATGTTTAGGAAAGACTTGAGAAAATAGTATAGCAAATCTTGATATATATATATATATATATATATATATATATATATATGTAATGTATTTCAGTTTCATTATATACCAACTTGTCATTTTATCAGCTTGCTGGGTTGTATGGATCAACAGAATATACTTCTCGTGTTTCTAAATGGAAAGTTTCTTCTTTAGGCCTTGTCTTTGTAGAATAATTGCTAAAAGAGAAACATAAGAAAAAGCTGTCAAATCTTTATTAATTAACTGTGATTATGGTAAGAATTCATTAGCTGTCTGCTTTCTATCATCCCAGAAAATTGTATTTTCATGTGTGATTTCATCTCATTTTCTTAGATATCAAAAACCATAGGCTCCCATTTTAAGGGCACATAAAAATAATTTACTAGTTTGGTAATTATTCAAGTTAGAATCTATAATGTTATCACTAGAGTTAAATGCTTTGTGGTATAGAGGGTAGACTTCTCCACAGGAACTTAAAAGATACACAATACACATCTTAATTTGTAAAAATCAAATTAAATTTATAAAATAACACATAAAAGTCAAATAAACAAACATCCAGTGATAACACTTGAAGATATTTTGAAATTATCTGTTTAATGGTTTTCTTGTATTCTTTTCTTTATTTTGTAAACTTTCATATAACCTTTTGTCTAACTTCCTTTAGTTTATATAAAGCTTTTTAATAATTATTGTATTTCTAAAATATAAAAGTAAGTATATTGGTTCTAAAATTAAATGATTTATGTAGGAAATACAGTATTTATTCTTTTATACTACCATTGATGTCTTTAAAGCCCAAATGTTAAAGAATGCCAGTGATTTTCTGAGAATATATCAAGTGTTGCTGTGTCTAGCATTCATACACATGATTTTGTAAAAAGTTTGAAAGTGATGCTAGAGAAATAGGAGGCATATGAAGAGATAATGATCATGTCTGTTCACTTGTAGTACAGTAACTATTGATTGCCTCCTTATATTAGCACCATGCTACTACCAGGACATAGACTAGAGAAATAGGAGGCATATGAAGAGATAATGATCATGTCTGTTCATTTGTAGTATAGTAACTATTGATTGCCTCCTTATATTAGCACCATGCTACTACCAGGACATAGACTAGAGAAATAGGAGGCATATGAAGAGATAATGATCATGTCTGTTCATTTGTAGTATAGTAACTATTGATTGCCTCCTTATATTAGCACCATGCTACTACCAGGACATAGACTTTGACGTTAAGGTCATTGTCTGGTAAAAGAGGACAAACTTGCAACTCAAGAAGTACCATGATGTTACCATAGTTAATTATATTTGGTGAGGACACAAAGCAATGATTAATGTCTAATAGTTTTATTTGAATAGTTAAAAAACCCAAAGGTAAAAACAAAGAGAGGAATATGTTCTAGGTAGAATGAAGTGTTTGATAATGGACAAGAGCCTTGGCTTTCCACTGTGGACTTTGAGAACATCCATATAATTGGGTATGACTAGAAATAATGTATGTGACAGTAAAGATGGCATAGGTTTAGATACAGACATGACATAAAAGCCCTCTGACCCTTGAATCTTGTGGAAACTACAGAAAATTGGTATATGTAAAGGATATCTTTCATAAAGCATGTACATCAGGTAACTGAGTATGTTTTGTGTATGTAATTTTTGTGCATGCTAGTTATCAGGAAAGATACTCAGAGAAAAATTTACCAAGTATCAGGTAACTTAGAGCTGGGGAAGCTTAAGTCATGCTAGCCCAAACATTATAACACACACACACACACACACACACACACACACACACACAGAGACACACACAGACACCAGTTCATATAAGCTGTGTTTTTAAAATTGGAGACAAAAATCCAAAAGCTGTAGTACTTATTGGTCAAACATTCATTTGGACTTACCGTTCTTTATGTTTTAACATCATACAGAAGATGACACCAACCAAAATAATAACTACTGAACCTGCAGAAACACCTGAAGGGAAAAAATAAACATTTAATGCCAGAAAAAAAATGACTTACATTGCTAGAGCTGTTTGTAGGGCTTACTTCTAGTGGTACAGAAGTTGTTAATGTGATTTTTTAGTACATTTTTCTTAACCATAAACTCTAAATTACTGAATAATCATGATTGAGCTTTAAGTTTTTCTAGTTGTATCTAGTTGATGTTTGTCTGCAGCACATGGACCACAGGACTCCAGTCAACTTTCCATCATGTTTTCTCTATTCTTTTTCAGTTTCATAGGTAAACAATCTTGTCCTTAGAGTGTAATTAGGAACAAAGGATAGGATACCAGAGTCCCATGATTTTGCATAGCAACATTTGACCCTTCATTGTGAAGTATACTTTGATGTAGCAGAATAAAATTACTTATTTCAATTGTACCAAATATCAAGAGCAAAAGAAAAGAGACTTTCAATTTAAAAATCTTGAAAACACTTTCAACTCTAACTTAAGTGGACATTTTATAATGTACCAAGAATATTAAAATACCTTTAAAACATGAAAGAACATTAGACCCAGTGAATTAAAATTAAACATATTAATGTGTAGAATGTAGAACATCTAATTATATATATATATAAGAAATTATAAAAACTCTTCTCCAAATATTTAAGAGAACTCACCACAAATAAGAGGCATAGTTGATGACCCTAAAGAGAAATAAAAAAATGAAACATCAGCTAGCAGTACAAGTCAATGTCATCTAGGGACCATTACATCTGGCAATGTCCCAGAAGCCGATACTCAGATCCCATTTTGTCTACTTAGGATATAGATATTGGTTCCACAAGTTATTATTACTCTTCTAGTATGTTAAAATTAAATGGATATCGTCCACTTTAATCAGTTAAGTTGTGGGAGTTTATCAGTACACTCAGCTTTATAGTCAGTGATTTTTGAGATCAAATGAAAATACAAACTGTTATAACAGACTAGCTGACATTTTGGAAGTCTTGACTTTTTGGAAGTCTTCTCAAGTTGGTAAGTACTTAAAAATCAGCAAAGAGAGAAGTATCACAGAAGTTTCTTTCAAATAGAAGGCTAGGAGTTTGACATGTTTGCTCCTTTTAGAGTATTGATGTGATATGTCCTATCCTCATCTACACTTTTATTTATATTGACTATTGCCTTTCAGACAATCTGTTCACATCACTGTTCATTATGTCAAAGCCCTGTGAGTTTCCTACACTGATAGATACTCCACTCCCCTCCTTCACAGGCCGTATAAATAGTGGTGTGACACTTGCACTTACGGTATTTGCAGATAGCCAGGGGAGGATTCCACTGGTGGTCATCTTGGCACTGGCTCTGAGGACTTCCCTCCAAGGTATACCCATCTTCACATTCCAAAGTCACAGTAGCTCCATACCGGTACATTTTCCCAAGTTGGAGTCCCTTCTGGATTCCATTTGTACCCTCAGGAAAGCTACAGTTTACCTCTGCAATTAAAAAAAAAATCTTACTAATACATAGCCATGATTTGTCCTTTACCAAGAAAGTAGAAACTGTCCTTACTAGAAAGGTTATGAAATCAACTTACTTCATTATCAGTAAGCAAAGTTTCAGTGGATAGCATAAGCCAATACTCTGGGCAGTTATTGCTAAGCATTTTTCAACAGCTACCGAGCAATTTAAGCTGTGCTGTTTTTTGTTTGTCTGTCTAGGTTAACAGTGTTTAAATAATTCTAATGCTTTCTTAAATAAATACTGAGGGTCTCTTAAAGAATTAGAGGAAAAGACAACCAAAAATTTGGAGGAAACTAATACATCTTTTAAAGAATGTCAGGAAATCAGTGTGGCAGTTTCTCAGGAAACTGGAATCAACCTACCTCAAGATCTAGCAATGCCACTCTTGGGAATACACCCAAGAAATGCCCAATCATACTACAAAAGCATTTGTTCAACTATGTTCATAGCAGCATTATTTGTAATAGCCAGAACCTGGAAACAACCTAGATGCCCCTCAATGGAAGAATGGATAAAGAAAGTGTGGAACATAGACACATTAGAGTACTACTCAGCGGTAAAAAACAATGACATCTTGAATTTTGCATGCAAATGGATGGAAATCAAAAACACTATCCTGAATGAGATAACCCAGACCCAAAAAGAATAATATGGTATGTACTCACTCATTAGTGGACTCTAGCCATAAACAAAGGACATTGAGCCTATAGTTCACAAGCCTAGAGAAGCCAAATAATAAGGTGAACCCAAAGAAAAACATATATAGATCCTCCTGGAAATTGGAAGCAGACAAGATTGCTGGGGAAAAGTTGGGAGCATAGGAGTAGAGGTGAAGTGGGGGATAGGGGAGAGGGGGAAAGAGAAGGAAGAAGGGAAGGATTGGGGAGAGCTTGGGGGAGTGGGAGGGAGGAGATGGAGGAAGGGCGGATATATGAGCAGGGAAGAAGATATCTACATTAAGGGAGCCATTTCAGGGGTGGCAAGAGACTTGGCTCTAGAGGGGATCCCAGGTGTCCACGGATGGGGATGTCCCTAGCTAGGTCCTTGGGCAGCAGATGAGAGGGTGCCTGAACTGGCCTTGTCCTATCGTCACACTGATGAATATCTTGAATATCACCATAGAACCTTCATCCAGCAATGGATGGAGATAGAGACAGAGACACACATCAGAGCAATGGACTGAGCTCCCAAGGTCCAGTTGAAGAGCAGAAGGAGGGAGAAGATGAGCAAGGAAGTCAGGACCATGAGGGGTTGGTCCACCCACTGAGACAGTGTGCCTGATCTAATGGGAGCTCACCAAATCCAGCTGGACTGGGACCGAATGAGCATGTGATCAAACTGGATGCTCTGATTGTGGCTGACTGAGAAGCCATTGATAATGGTACTGGGACTTGTTTCTACTGCATGTTCTGGCCTTTTGGGACCCTAGTCTATTTGGATGCACACCTTCCTAGGCCTGGATGGAGGGGGGAGGGCCTTGGACTTCCCACAGGGCAGGGTACCCTGCCCTCTCTTAAGACTGGAGGGGGAGAGAGGAGGGTTAGTGGGAGAGTAGGAGGGGAATAGGAGGAGGAGAGGAAGTGGAAATTTTTGAATGGAAAAATAAATAAAATTGAAAAAAAGAATGTCAGGAAAACCAAAAAGAAAAACCAAACAGTTGATGGAAACAAATATAACTGTTAAAGACCTTAAAATGGAAATAGAAGCAATAGAGAAAATACAAACTGAGGGAATGCTGGAAAAGAGTAAGTGATATAAGTAAGCATCACCAAGAAAATACAAGAGATGGAAGAGAAAATCTCAGGCATTGAAAATCTGATTGAGGAGATAGATTCATTAGTCAAAGGAAATGTTAAATCTAAAAAATTCCTAACACAAAATTTCTAGGAAATCTGGGATACTATGAAAAGACAAAACCTAAGAATAATAGGGATGGAAGAAGGAGAAGAATTTCTGCTCAAAGGCCCAGAAAATATATTCAACAAAATTATAGAAGAAAAATCTCCCAACCTAAAGAAGGATATACCTATAGAGGTACAAAAAATTTACATAACACCAAATAGACTGGACCAAACAAAACATTCCTTCACAATATAATAATCAAAACACTAAACATACAGAATAAAGAAAGAATATTAAAAGTTGTAAAGGAAAAGGGTCAAGTAACATATACAAGCAAACCTGTCAGAATTATGCCTGACTTCTCAATGGGACTCTAAAAGCCAGAACATGGATAGAGTTCCTATAAACTTTAAGAGACCATGGATTCCAGCCCAGACTACTAAACCCAGCAAAACTTTCGAAACCATCCATGGAGAAAACAAGATATTTCATTACAAAAGTTAAATTTAATCAATATCTATCCACAAATCCAGCACTACAGAAGTACTAGAAGGAAAAGTCCAACCCAAAGAAGTTAGCTACACCCACAAATACACAGGCAATAGATAATTCCACATCAACAAAACCCAAAGAAGGGAAAAACACCACCACCACCACCATCAAATAACAGGAATTAGCAAACACTAGTCATTAATTGATGTGGGAAGTCCTTCTGTATATGTGTTGCTTTTATTGGTTAATGAATAAAGAAACTGCTTGTGCCTATGATGGGCAAAATAGAGCTAGGCAGGAAAACTAAACTGAATACTGGGAGAAAAAAGGCAGAGTCAGAGAGATGTCATGTAGCTGCTGAAGGAGAAAGATGTAAGACGCCAGCCAAAACCTTGCCAGTAGGCCACGAGCCTCATGGTAAAACACAAAATAATAGAAATAGGTTAATTTGAGATGTAAAAGTTAATTAATGAAAAGCCTAAGCTAATAGGCCAAGCAGCATTGTAATTAATATATTTTCTGTGTGATTATTTTTTGTGCCTGGGCATCTAGGAACGAATAAGCAGCCTCTTCCTACAATTAATATTAATGAACTCAACTTGCCAATATAAACACACAAGCTAACAGAATGGATATAAAAACATCTTTCTGCTGCATACAAGAAACATACCTCAACTTCAAAGACAAACATTACCTCAGAGTAAAGGGTTGGAAAAGATTTTTCAATTATGCTGACCTAAGAAGCAAGCTGGTGTGGCTATCCTTAAGCATTTTTCAACAACTTAAGTTACTTAGCAACTTAAGCTGCATTGGTTTTTGTTTGTGTGTCTATGTTAACAGTGTTTAAATAATTCTAACGCCTTCTTTAAAAATACTAAGGGGTGAATATTAATTGTTCCAAATCACTGTTCCTTCTTGGTTTCTAGTCTAATTCTTCATACATCCATGCACATTCTCATTTCTTTGATATTTTGAGCACATGAGCTATCAATAGTGTTCAACTTGCAATCGCAGGTGGCCACATTTAGCTGAATAACTGTGAATGTGACCTAACACAAAATCTTACACATATTTAAAATATTATAATTTTTGTGACAATTTTTATAACTTATTTTTAAAGATTTCTTTGTGTGTGTGTTTGTCTTTGTGTGTAGGTGAGTGCATGTGTGTGTAAGAACAGCATGTGTGTGCAGGTGCTTTAGAGACCAGAAAATCCTCTTTTTCTGCATTGGATTCTCTGGATCTGGAGTTATAGGTGGCTGTGAGTCACCCTATGTAAGTGGTAGGTACAGAACTTGGGTCCTGTGGAAGAACAGCTTGACTCTTAACCACTGAGATATCTTTTCCCCCAATCGCATGGTTCTTGAACATGAATTCTGTATATGATTACATCATTTTACAGTATGAAAATTAGAAACATTTGACTTGAATCCTCACTGCTAGTTGTATGACTTTTTGTAAGTCACAGATCTCTCTGAGACATTGAAACCTTATCTGGAAAGCAGGAATAACAATGGTACCACTCTTATGGGTTTCATGAACATTAAATGAGATAATAATGGAAGCAATGCACAGCATCTGTCATAAAGTATAATCCTCAGCAATATTATATATTGACTTATTATTCCTATTTAATACACATTGCTGATAATAATTATTATATGTAAAATTGTTTAAAGAATTGTCTGTATTGTGGGAGAGCTAGTCCCACCCCTCATCTGCCAGTGCAATGGTGGCAGGTACAGGAGAGCTGCCCCAGCACCTTAGGCTGTAGAGTGCGCATTGGAAAACTGGCCCCTCCCTTCTCTGGACAACACACTGCTCTCCTCAGTTGATGGCTTCTGGTGCAGATGTAGGTGGAGAAAGAGTTACCCTCACTTGGGGGGCTGGTCACTAGGAATTTGGCCATACTCGGTGAGTATATAAACAGCACAAAACTGACTTGTATTTTTCTTTTCTTTGTGAAGGGAGTGGTCACAGTGGAGGGGTGCAGACATAAGGAGATTGGGAGGTGAATGCAATCGGGGTGAATGATGTGAGATTCCCAAATAATCAATAGAAAAATTTGCCCATAATCTCACTATAAAATAGGGAAACATAATCAAAAGGAAATTGTGATTTATATTGATTTTATGTCAAATGCCTTCTTACAAAAACTTTAACAATAATTTGATTATAATCTTTGCTTAGTTAGTTAAATTATAAAAATCACTTCAACTTTCCATGTATAAATAATTATTATTTTTCTAAATATTAATTAATTTTTATTAACTAAATAATTTTTCATATAGTTATGCCATTTTCATTTTACGATCTGAGATTAATATATTAATTTATTAAATGCACTCAATTAAATCATAGAATTAATCTCTAACAATTTTAAGATAAAATACTTAACTGAACATATATGTTTGGGACAAATTACTTTCCTAGAAACAACAACAAAGCAGACAAAATACCTTTGCAATAAGGGGCAGGTTGGCTCCAGGTACCCTCATGAGTACAGACAAGCAATGCCTCTCCAGCCAGAAGGTAACCATGGTGACAGCTGTACATGACTGGCATTCCAGGAGAAAAACGAGCTATATTCTCACCAGTATGATTTCCATTGGCAATTGTGGATGGAGAAGGACAACCTAAGAAAGCTTGGAGATCAACAAGGAAAGACTTAATAGGGCAAAGAATAACACTTAAACAACACAATCCCTGAGTAATAGCAACACAGAAAAGCAATGTGAAACCTGCAAATTAATTCTCAAGTTTAGACGAATGTGTGCTTTTCCTCTCTATATCATATATGATTAGGAGAAAAGAGTAGAACACATGATGCTATGGTGCTATATCTTTAACTGTGGTCTACAAATATAATTTACTACTTTATGCTATTCTATTATATTCCCTCAATTGAGCAAGAGTAATGGTTTTTACAGCTAATTGATCTATTATTTTCCCTCTATGTTATAATCAGGCTATTATCTAAGCACCAAACATCCCAATATCAACAAACAGATGCCCAGGAATGGTGAAATCATACTGTTGGGGGCTGTAGACCCCCAGCCCCTGAATTTCCTGTAAACACCTTGTTTCTCCTATGCTTGTAGCTGCTCTGAACAAACAACTTGTTTTCCTTTTGCTTGCAGCTGCACTGAGCATAAGACAGGGGAGTGGTTTCTGGTGACTTTGCAGCACAAAATTCTGAGAGCTAGGACATGGCCATTGGTCAGGGAAGGCACTATATAAACTGCCCTGGAACACAATAAAGTTGGCATTTTTGGGGAATTCAAGGATGACCCATGTCTCTGTCTCCCTCCCTTCCTCCATCCCTCCTTCTTTTCCTCCCTCTCTCCCTCCTTCCCTCCCCGCCTCTCTCTCTCTCTCTCTCTCTCTCTCTCTCCCTCTCTCTCTGTGTGTGTGTGTGTGTGTGTGTGTGTGTGTGTGTGTGTGTGTGTGTGTGTGTGTTTCAATCTCTAGCCCCTTGCCCGGTTTGCGAAATGTACTGTAGCACATAGCACGAAAAGCAGAGTGTGCATTACACCACACTTCTGTGGAGCTTAATTTAATGAGGCTGCACCTGACAATCTCTAATGAGGACAGGCACTAGCAGGAACAAGTTGTCAAATAACAGCTAAAATTATGAGACCATATAGTGGGTTTGAAGGTCAGGTTCATTCTTCAGAACTTCTAACATCCTCTTTCTGGGTGGCACAATAGCCTTAAATATCAAAATTTCAAAATATTTTGTCAAGTATTTGCCAAAAGTTGTGCACACTTTTCCAACTAAATTCATAAGAATGAATAAATTAGAGATTGATCAATATATAAATTAATCATTATAATTTCAGGCACTCTTGCTCTGTACAAAGGAAAGAGAAAAAGGAATCAAGTGAAGAGATAGGAAACAGCAAATCATCTCATAAAACACTAACTGCTATAGCTTTTAGATGCTTTAGGTAGAATGCATACTCAAAAGCCTTTTTTATTTTGTAAAAGATTTCACTTTTAACCAATAAAAATGGCTTACCTTTTCTGATACAAGTTGGTATACCTGGTATCCATGTGTTATTGGTATGACACTTTATCAAGTGACTGCCATTCATGATAAAGCCATGATTGCAGGCAACATGTAGTATGTCATTATGGGAATATGGAGAATGAGTTTTATTGAGTTTGTATCCATGTTTGACTTCTGGATCAGGACAATGAGTTGGAGGAGAAGATTTTAGGCATTTTGGTGGAGGTCCACTCCAAGATCCATGTCCTTTAGGATCATTTCTGCATTGTAAGCTTTTCTCTCCCTGAAGATCAAACCCCTGATCACATTCATAAAAGACTTCATTTCCATATAGGAAGCGCTCTATCATCATTCCCGTATGCTTTCCATTTGCAATTTCTGGTGGAGGTTGACAGAGAATAACTGCAGAAGAGATTTGGAGGATTTGAGTCTTCATTGTAATATAAACACTACACAAGTGCCCTATAATTTATATGAATAGAAAATTATTTAAATTTTGGAAATTAGAACATGAAATTTATGTGCAAATTGATCCCAAAAATTTCAGAAAATAAAATGAAGTATAAAGGAAGAAATATAGCTGTGTTCCTATATTCTAGAAATATCCCACATATTTTTCTATTTAGTAAAATTAGAATACACACACATATTCACATTCATACACATATGGTAAATACTCACGCCAACTTGGCAAATTGCTTCTTAATGCCAGCATTGATCAAGACTAAAAGATTTTTCCATATCTTATACATAGAAAAGAGAAGTATAAACTATTAAAAAGTTGTAAACTTCCTCTTCACTAATTGATTATCCCTTTCTAACTCCCTAATCTATAGTTGGCTTTCCCAATGTCCATAATTTACCTTTACAAACTGCAATCTTTTGGAACCAAGTCCCATTCTCAGCATTTTGACACTTTTCATAAGTATGTCCAGTCAACTGGTACCTAGAAAAAGTTGTTATACCACATTTATTTTCAACATTTTACCTCTGCAACAGAGACTGTACAACTACAGAGGTACTTCTAAATGTCAGCCTTAGCACAAAGAAACTTAAACTCTTGGTCCTCCAAAAGAGAAAACTATTTCCATATAAGAAACTCTTAGCAAAGATCTCTCCATGTCAGAGAAGCAGGCAGGACCTATTGCTAGTTGGACCATTGTGGGTTGAAGCATGAGGAATCCCCACAGGGTTTTACCAAGAGACAATTCTTTCTTAGACTAGACAACTTCATACTCACCCATGTTGACAGGCTCTATTCACTAGTTTTATGTGTGAATCATCTGGAAGCTCATGAAGTTCTCGCACAGGCTCACATCCTTCTGAAGAGACAAAGTTGAGATTGCTTTTTGGTTCCTCATAGCATAAAGAAAAATGACTCAGGAATCAAAATAGCCTTCACCTTATTGGGCAAGACTCTATTGTCCTGAAGGCAGCGGGTGGGTTTGTTTCCCATAACTTGTGGTAAGAGTCACAAGTGTATTGTTCATATAATTCCAGATACAGAGGAACATATTTCTACATGCATATCAACAATGGTGGTGCCCAAGAGTGTGGTGGCCTGGAGAGAGAATTTGCCATATAAACACCAACAACAGCACTCTATTCCAACTGTAAGAACACAACAGCTGGTGCCAATCTGAAACTTTGAAGGCATGATTCAGTAAGTGCTCATCCGTCATAGAATGTTTTCTGTTCTGTGGCTGTACTAGTGATCCTGGATTCATGCTGTAGGAAACAAAGCTGTCTACTGTCTGTCTTTAGGACTGGGAAGTCCTAACTATGATGTGAATGTTCCATTAGTTACTTGGTTGTCTTTTTTTGGTAAAAGGCTTCCTTAAAAGTTCTTCTCATTATATACCCTGAACATGTTCCAAATCCAAGGGTACCCTCATGCAAAGACCACAATACAACACATGTTTAGCTTTCTATGTAATGGAGGAAATATGAAGAAAATTTATATCCCTTTTGCTTTTTTTAAAAAAAAGATTCTTGTTTTGAGTAGGAAATAATAAATAAAACGACAGTGGCTGGAGATGTAGTTTATACTTGCCTAGTTTGTGTAAGGCCCTACATTTGATCTCCAGTTCTTCAATTAAAAAAAAAAGAAGCTGGCTGTGGTGGTGGCATATGCCTTTAATCTCAGCACTCAGGAGGCAGAGGCTCATGGATCTCTGTGACTTCGAGGCCAGCCTGGTCTATAAAGTGAGTTCCAGGACAGCTAGGGCTGTTACACAGAGAAACTCTGTCTTGAGAAAAAAAATTAAAAAACAGAAAAGAAAAATATAAATAAGTATAATGCCATTTAAAATTCCCATTGGGTTTGGCTTTTTACCTTTTTCACAAAGTGGTTTTTCAGGATCCCAGGTATTATTGGCTTTACAGCGAATCTGACTACTTCCATTCAAAATGTATCCATTGTTACACTTAAACGTCACACTATCATTGTAGAAATATGGGGCTCCTTTGCCAGGCAGCTTATATCCATTTTCCACATGGACATCTGAGCACTGAACAACAGGGAGGGAAAGTTTACAGAGAGGAGCAGGGCCACTCCAGAAGCCTCTTCCTCTGCTTCCACTTGTACAGTGGATGGTGCGTTCCCCAATGAGGTTGAATTGCACTCCTTCCTCTGGCCCGGGATAACACGTGTAGGTGACCACAGTTCCATATGGGACATCTTCTGAGGAACTCCCTGTATGTGTCCCATTGTGGATAATAGGAGGTGGTGGACAGGTAATTTCTGGAGACATAAAAAGATACTGTAGACATCTGAACCAGGTTTAGAAGTGCAACAGTTATGACCATGTTTCTATGAAGGGTGTGGATGAATGCTCATGCTATGAGCTATATTAAACATTATTGTATATCTAAAATTTGATTTTTATGAAAATAAGATTGGTATTGAAAAAGGAATTTGCGTTAGTAAGACACAATTTTCACTAATTAAATTAATAATTATTTTATCACAGTCAATATGAGAATAAAATGTACAAGTGACAGAATCACACTTTTGGAGGATATTTTGTTACAATAGCTATATGGTTGACTAAGGATAATTATTGTTGGTTGAGCATCTGCTTACAATAGGAATTTTCATCATCCAGAAAGTAGGTACAGTACCATTTTATTCTAATAACCCAAACCTGTGGTTTAGTGGAACTTTTACAGATGAGACTAGAGTTTCTACAATTCATATATGTTGCCAAAGGTCATACAGGTATTAGACAGTAGGAACAGATCTGAGTTCATACTGGACATCAATCTCCTAATCTCATCACTAAACCTTGATGTAACCCAAAGTAGGGTAGTGACTCAGATAGTTATCACTCTCTATATTCTGATAATCGTAAACCACAACATAAACTTGGTAACTAAGTACATGGAATTTGACTGATTAAAGTAGAAGGAGGTGAGAGAAGAAAGATGGCAAAATAAATAGCCATAAAACTTGACAAAATAGTGTGCTGATTCCAGTAACATAGTCTAAAATAGGGCACTCATCTATCTTATATCACCTTAAGTTCTTTGTCAATGTTGTTACTCACCTTTACAAAGACGAATCTCTAAAAACCAAGGAATTGTACCTTGGCACAGCTGATAAGCACTCTCACTTAACTGGGACCTGGAGACAAAGAGTCGTATCATTTGCCCATGTCATTACCAATAAGCTAAGCAAGCACTATGGGCTCCAGAGGCAGACTGATCTATTTTAGGACAAAATGCAACAGAAAAAAACAATATAGCCTACCACCGTCCATTCATTGTATAGTTCCCACCCATGGAAAAGCATTGTGATAAATACCCATGAGCACATGACAAAGGAAGACCTTTAAGGCGAACTCTTACACACAGTTTTCAGTGGGTACTGATAAGACACACCTCATTCAGGATGAGACATTCTTCACTCACCCTTCTTCACAAGAAGAATTAACAGCTTCCCTAATAAACTGATTCTGAGGCCTCTTAAAGAGATGTGGTCCTACTGGTTTACATTCTGCAACTAAGAAAAAAGATAAAAATGAGTAACAACACAAGACAATCTTAGGCTAAATATCTGTAGTTGTAGTGTAATACCTTTGCACTGGGGGGCAATGGGTCTCCATTTTCCCTCAGGAGTACAGTGTATAGTATCCTCTCCCACCAGTAAATAGCCAGGGTCACAGCTATATCTTATAGACGTTCCAGGATCAAAGTTGAGGAAGTGCCTATCTTCTTTTTGACCATTGATGATTTTAGGAGGAGCTGGACATTCTAAAGGAAAAACAGATACAATGAAACAATTTTAGAGTAAAAAATAGAAACTGAGCCAAAGAAGTCAAAATTAATAGAACCCCATTCTCATGGCAGCTGTCTGGAACAGTCCTTGAGTAATTTCAGGTATCATTTCCTCAATCATATTTTCTTTTCTGTACTCAGGCTGCCTGCTATAACTCATTTCCTGTACCCCAGTCAATCCACTCTTTTTTTCTTCCTTTCACTTCTTTTTTAAAAAGAGATAGGATTTTACTGTGTACCCCAGGTTGATTTCAAATTCACAACCTTCCTGTATCAGTCTCCCTGGTTGCAGCATTTTTGACATGTGCCATTACACTAGCTTTTCCCTTCTGAAGGAATTATCTTAGAAGAAGACTTTATGGAAGATTTTAATATACCTGCAGGTGGAAGCTTTGGTAACTTCCCTTTAAAAAATTACTGTTAAAGCCAGGTGGAGGTGGTGCATGCCTTTAATCCCAGGACTTGGGAGACATAGGCAGGTGGATTTCTGTCAGTTTGAGGCTAGCCTGGTCTACAAGAGCTAATTCCAGGATAGGCTTTAAAGCTATAGAGAAAACCTGTCTCAAAAAATCAGGAAAAAATACTGTTAAGACAAACAAGTATTTTTGCTCTTGTATTTCTTAAAGAAATGAACAACTTAGTAAACTTTAGTGTATTTCCATAGAGGCGAGGGAGGGCTAAGAAAGACTTCCTTGTTATTTATATCCACTATTGTGTGACTGAATGTATAGGGACTACAAAGGGCCCTGTGTAAAGTCCATAGGCCCTTCCTCTAAATTTTTGAAATGATTCATCTTCTGATAGCACCCACCTTTTTCACATACTGGTACTGATGGTTCCCATGTACCCTGGGCGTTGCATCGAATTCTCTTGCTGCCCTTCAAGTTAAAGCCAGATTCACAAGACAATGTCACAGTGTCATTATAGGAATATTTATCTTTCAAAATAGATAAAATTTGACCTCTATCTATCTGGGGTTTTAGACATTGAACTGCAGAAGTCGAAAGTTCACAACGTGGAGCAGGGCCACTCCAGATCCCACTCTTCTTGCTGTCGCTGGTACAATAGATAGTCTTCTCTCCAATAAGAATGAAGTTCACTCCTCTCTCTGGGCTTGGGTCACAGGTGTAGGTAACTGTGCTTCCATATGATACATTTGCTGAAAAGCTGCCTGTATGTCTTCCATTAAGAACAGGTGGAGGTGGGGGGCAGAGAATTTCTAGAGAAGATAAAGGACAGTGATTTCTGCATCTGCAATGAGTCATTCAGTCAACTAATGCAATATAATTATAATGTGATTTTAAAACTTTATTTTTGAGTATGTCTCCATTGCTTATTTCTTCATTCTAGTTACCAAATACACAATCTTCTTTACGTGCATGGCTCAAATTCCCTTACTAAGAACATGAGTCTTTGAGAGAAAGAAAAGTTGCTCGCTTCATTTGACTTAAGGAAACAGTAAAAAGGTAATCGAAGGGTGTATGTAACCCAGACCTTTAAGATTTCTAGTCTTGTTTTGTTTTATTTTGCTCCCCCTCTCCTTTTCTCCCTCTCTTCTTCCTTCCTTCCTTCCTTCCTTCCTTCCTTCCTTCCTTCCTTCCTTCCTTCCTTCCTTCCTTTTCTTCCTTCCTTCTTTCCTTCCTTCCTTCCTTCCTTCATTCCTTCATTCCTTCCTTCCTTTCTCTCTTTCACACACATACAGACACACACTCTCTCACACACACACACGCTTATAGGAAAAAGTGTATGCTTATAGGAAAGCCAAGGATGCATTGTGTGTGAACCCCTATATTTCCTTACCAAACCACCATTGTCTTACCTACCTTTACATACTGGCTTCTTGGTCCAAATGGCTTTCTGTTCAACAATTACACACTGACTAGAAGGTTGTCCTTGTAATTGGTATCTGGAGACAGGTTGAAATTTAGTACTATTAGGCAGTTTGTGTTGAAAAACTAGTAAGCTTGACTTTAAATCTACCACAGGTCCATTTAATCTGTACAGTTACCCATTTATTAGTCTCTTGCATTACCTCAATCCAGATTATTCCTGAATAACATCTAGGCTCATTCACATTCCTTCTCCTGACTTTATAGTGCTGTGGGACAATTCTGTATTCTGTCAATTATGTTTTAAATAAATGTTGATTGGCCAGTAACCACGCAGGAAGTATAGGTGGGGCAATCAGACAGGAAATAGAGGCAGGGTAATGAGAACAGGCCAATTCTGGGAAGAGGAAAGCTCATTCCTCTGCAGTCCTGCCCAGACACAGAAGAAGGAAGTTGTGACTGCCTCACTGAAAAATGTACCGAGCCATGTGGCTAACATAGACAAGAACAATAGGTTAATATAAGTTATAAGAGTTAATAAAAGCCTGAGCTAATGGGCCAATCAGTAGATTAATGTAGACCTCTGTGTGATTTTTCTTTGGGACTTAACGATTACAGGAACCAGACAGCCAAAGATACACAGAAACCTCAGACAACATTATGGTTCACAGCAGGCACATATAATCCAAGGCATTAAATTTTACAGACCCTCCTGTTACTCACCCTTCATTACAGGAGAAGTGCACAGTTTTGCCAACCTGAAGATCTATAGGTTCTTTTATCTGTCCATTGGGAAACTGGCCTGGAGGTTCACATTTGGCCTCTAGGAAAGAATGGCAAGAATAAGAAGTAAGTCTTGGCAAATATCAGGTCAGTCCCCAGTAGATAGTACATTTAAGATACCTTTGCATGTGGGGAAGGCACCATCCCAGTCTCCCGAAGATAAGCATTTAATTGTCTTTTGTCCATTAAGCAAATAACCAGAATCACAACTGAATGTCACAGACAACCCTGGAACAAACTTGGTAACATGCTCTTCTGTATGGTGTCCATTTTCGATCTTGGGAAGTGATGAGCACACTGGAGGGAAATCTTTATATATACACAAAGGAGAAAAGGCCATCAGATAATATATACTTATGAATCTAGATACCAGCTTAGGACACAGATCTAAATAAATGGCATGCAATCTTTGGTGACCAGTCACCATTAGTTTTCAACTCAATCCCAACCAGATATGGCTTGTTTCCTTTTATGCAAACAATTGCAATTTTGGGAGGATATGGTCTCACTAAGCAACTCTGGCTGTCCTGGAACTCTCTGTGTAAATCAGACTATCTTCGACCTCACAAAGATGCACCTCCCTCTGCCTCCCAACTGTGGAGATTAAAGGTATGTACCATTACACCCAGCTTTATTGTTCTATTTTCATCTTTAGTTATATTTTTGCCTTGAGAAAAATTTCAATTGCTAGAAGGCTCATTTTTATTCATCTTTAAGCCTATCATTCAGAGGATTGCCCTAATAAACATTACTAATATAATTTATCATTATCTTACATATAACATATATATATATAAATATGTACATTATGTATAACACATACTATTCTAATTTCTTTTTATTACTTGATAAAAATATTAGAATTTTTCCATTTGAATATGTATAGGTTCACCTATATCTTTAAGGTTTTTTCATAGACAATCCATTTTGATGTTACTGCTAATCAACCTATTGATATGTAAGTAAGATAAATATAATTTGTGGTACTTGGGATTGAACTAGGCAAGCACTCTGCCATTGAGTTACACCCACAATCCCTTTAGTTACTTTTTATTTTGTGACAAGATTTAGCTAAGTTGCCCAGGCTGGCTTTAAAAACAGAGTGTAAGCCGGGTGGTGGTGGTGCACACCTTTAAACCCAGCCCTTGGGAGACAGAGGCAGGCTGAGCTCTGTGATTTCAAGGCCAGCCTGGTCTACAAGAGCTAGTTCTAGGACAGGCTCCTGTCTCAAAAACAAAAATAAAAACAAAAAATTGCAGTGTGGCCCAGGCAGGTCATGGACTCGTAATCTCTTACTTCAGCCTCCTGTGAAGCTGAGATTGCAGCTGTGCTCCCAAGTCAGAGTGGATCATATTTATAATAGTGCCTCCTAAATTCTATAATCTATTTAGAATTTGTTAATATTGTTCTTTATTAAAATGTTTTGATAGTATAATTTTGTCAAATACTGACAATTTCTATGCCCACAGAACTAAACTTAAGAATTAGATTCATTAACAATATAAACTAGAGGAAACAAGAATGAAACATCACAGCAATCTCTATTTTTAAAGTTGGTTGATTTGAAATGCTAGAGCCCAGGAGATGGTGTGAGTAGAGAGTAGATCTCTTGTGAACATGTTTGCAGAGGCACCCCAGCATTGGGGATGGGCTCCCAAAAGCCAGCTCAAGCTCCAGGGACAAGACCTGTACAATTCAGCCTTTGGGAGCATGCAACAAAATGATCTGCCCATAAGTGGAAGATCCTTGTCTTCAGTGAGGTTCCACTTCCATACTCAACACTCTTACAGGTTGGCAGGTCTCAGGCCTTGATGAAGCTTCATTTCCACACTCAATGCTCACAACTGGTAAACCCCGGGCCCTTGACTAAGTTTTATTTCTATACTTACTGCTCTCACAGACTGGCAGTGGTGTTGGTCCCCACATATTATTTGCTTGGCACCAGACTGTTTTGTTTCCTTTCATGGTGAAGTTGGCTTTACAGGTAAATGTCACAGAATCACCATGTTTGAATGGTGGTGGTTTAGATTGTTTACTTTTGAATCCCCCTAGTACGCTGGGCTCTGAACAAGCAGAATCTTTATTCCATTTTTCACATACAGGAGGAGTTTTGTCCCAAGCGGCCTTCACTTGATCTTTACTTTTACAAAACATAGTCTTTTCTCCAATGAGGCGGTAGTTAGGTAAACAAGTGTACCGCACAACAGTGTCAATAGGTATGGGAAGAGAATAGTAGAGTTTTCGAGCATTTTTGACTTCAGGAGGAGGGTCACAAGAAATCTCTGAAAAGTAGAAGAGACCAGATGAGTATGTTAATCATTAAAAAAAAGTAAAAGCTCCAAGTATAGGTCAAATCACTTTTCAAGAAATATTCTTAGAAATTGAATGCTTGGTTATGACTTTACTTATAGAGTTTTCATTTCTAAATGCTTATTTTCTTCTTTCTTGATCCTTGTCAAAGAAATTAATATGAATCACTCTAACCAGACAACAAAGAAATAGAGAAAATAGAAAAAAATCTATCTAATCTGTACTTTCAGTGATTTTTGTAAAATATTTTTTACTCTAAATACTTTTAATAAACAAAAAGGCTAACTTAAAATATGTTAATGACATGCTAATTGCTTGTAGGCAGTCAATGTGGGCTGATTTGGGCTTAATAGCCCTGATTTCAAATCCTCACTGTCATTCAATAGCTGTATGACCTTAGGCAAGTCGTACCCTCCCCTAGCCTCAGTTTCCCAGTCTATAGTTCAGGCTACATAAGGTATGATAAGAATATAGAGAGACAAAAGCATGTGAAATGGGCAGATACAGTACCTAAAGTACACTACTTATTCAGTGCCTATTTGAAATACACAGACAGCTTGCAAGTGGCATAGTTGCATGAGACACTGTTACTGAAGACACGGTAGCCTCATTACAAGTCATTTGTAACATCTTAATCCCAGATACCTTTGAGAAAACCATTTGAGTATTGAGTTCATATTCTTTATATATCCTTAAAGGTATTAGCTGCTAACAGCTACTATGACATATATACATCATAGTTGTATATGAATTGTTGTAGAATTAATTTCCACTAATGTCCACTTGACCCTTGATGGAGCTCTTGAGTACAAGAAATGACATATGGAGGCACAACCAGAGTTTTAGTACACTAGAAAGTCCTATGCTTAGTTTTGTTACAGGCAACTTTTCAAAGCCTTTGTTTACTTTGTTTTCAGAATCACAATTTAACATGTTAACATGTGAACGAATTTAATACTTTTCCCTGCATTTTTTAAAAAAGTGGCAAATATCTATTTAAAGTACATAGTTGGGTGAGGTGTTTTATTTGATAACTGCATGGGAATACAGAATCAAAAGACGAGATCCACATTTGATTATGTTTATTTTCTACTCACGTTCACAGACAGGAAACTTATTGTTCCAGATTACTGTCTCTCCTTCTGGGACACACTGACTAGAAGATTTGCCATTTAACTGGAACCTTAAACAATAAGGAGCAGCAAATCATCACTAGAACAACCCATCTTTCAATTGTACCAAGTGAATCACTTCTTTCAAGTATTTGTAGGATGGTATGCATTTTAAAAAATTATGACTTAAGAAAAAGCACATAGTTACTTGTGAATCTGCTCCACCAAACAATAAATCAATAATGGATTAAAACATACTAAAAATGCGTCTCTTCTTTAGAATTCTCCCTCTCCTCTTTAGCATCCACGTGTCAAGATTATCTAGATCATTTTGAGGAAAACAGTCTCAATTCCTATAGAGAAAATAGCAAAGACCTTGTTACCCATGCTTATTTCAATGAGTATCACTAAGTCCAAAGTTTTCATTCATTCTCCATAACAGGAGTCTTAATTTGTGAACCACAACTTTGAATTTTCAGATGATGAAATGACATTTCTTACTTTTGCTGGTCAAGCACAAAATATACACACTTGAAGAAAAGAAAAAGGAATTGGTTAATGACAGAGTTCTTAGTCAGGAAATGTCAAGAAAAGGAAAGAAAAAATAAGACAGTAAAAGCTTAACTAACTTTAGAATTCATATTTTGAAATCATTATGGGAAACCATCAGGGCAGGACCTATCACTTCACACTCACCCTTTATCACAAACAAAGAAAACCTCTGCCCCAAGTTGGAGATTAGAAGGAAGAAACACACGGCCATTGATAAGTTGGTTTGGAATGTCATCACATGATTTCACTAGGAAAAAAAAGAGAGAGAGCTTGCACACGAAGAGTCAGGAAACAGTTGAGTTTCCTTTGAATAGAGCAGAGTGGCTAGGCACCTTCACATGTTGGGGCTGCATGGCTCCAGGTTCCAAAGGATGTACACTGGACCAGGTTAGTTCCAACAAGATTATAGCCAGGTTCGCAGGTATATGACACTTCCTGGCCAACAGAAAAGAATTCCTTATCTTTTTCGTTATAATCACCGTGGTGGATATTTTCAGGTGGTAGACATCCTGAGGAAAGAATAGGACCAGAAAGTCCTTTTATTTCTGCAATAAGAACTTTATTCTTTATAACTTGCATCTAGCTGTCTTGTGCTTAGTTGGGTGGAATAAAGGTGTTCATAGCAACTCTCCCATACTAAGGCAGAGAAGTAGGGTCATAGAGTGGGCTTAATGTGCCTTTTTCTGCCCAGATGTGAAAAGCCATATGTCTATCTGCTCTCTCTTTCTTGATCCATGCCAGTGAATATTAGTGTTACTCATTTTCATTAAACAATCTGAGATAGCCTTCCATCAACAGGCTAGAAAAGAAACCAAACTTTTATAACAGAAATTATCCCCACCCAAATCTGCCACATTCTTTTAATTTCAAAAACAAGGCTTCTGAGGCTTCTGAATTTTGTTGCCAGGCTTTTAGAAATGCAGACAGTTTATATTAGGAGTAGAAGGTGAGAATGGGGGCCACAGGCTCAAGATAACTACCAGCTTTCTTCCACAAAACTTATTTTCATTATCAAGATGGATATATACAAAATTTTGAATCAAATTCTTCTTATTCAATTCCATCTTTCAATATGGCCAATATAATTGAGAATTTATCCTCATTTAAATAAAATATAACTATCTAAAACTCTAATGATGAACTTTTGTACTGGGTTTTAAAATTACTTTTATTCTTCAAAAGATGTAATCGTACATATTTATGAGAAACCAGGTGATGCTCAGATAAATATATTGTGTAATATGAAAATAAGGGTAAACATCTGTCTTCTAAAACTTATTTCTTTGCAAGTGAAAACTTTCACAATCCTTTATTCTAGATTTTAAAATACATATGAAAAGATACAATAAACAGTGGTAATTCTGCTGTTTATAGGACACTGGAACGTATTTCCCTATCTAATCTGACTTTTGTCTTTATTCTTAACAGCATTTGATATATTGTGCAATGGAGGAGTCTTTATATGTGTAGAAATTGATTCAGGCCCTCATGCTTGTGTGTGTGTATGTGTATGTATGTGGGAGTATACACTGATACATATGCATATAGAGGAGATTATCTTATTTTATGAGACAAGCGAACTGGCTCACCAGCTAAGCTAGCCTGGCTGCTTGTCAGCAAGCCCTAGGGATCTGTCTGTCTCTGCCTCTCAGATTCTGGGATTATAAGCATGTGCCACTACACAAGGCTTTTTAATATATAGGTTTTGTTTATTAAGCTCAAGCCTTCACATTTGTACAACAAGCACTTTATACACTGAGCCAACTCCCCAGTTCTATATTTTTTTGATGAGTCATTATAAAGTGAAGTCATATATAATTGTGGTTTGATTTGAGTTTCCTTGATGATTAGTAACGTTAAACATTTTGCAAATATCTGTTGTCCAGATATCCAAAGTTTCAGCCCAACTTACCCCTGAAGCATGTTGGCAGCGGAGGGCTCCATTTGCGGTTTGGCTGGCACCACACTATACTGCTGCCTTTCATAGTAAAGCCAGACTTGCACTTAAACATTACTGTGTCATTTAAGAAGAAGGAACGTTTAAATCCAGACTCCACTTCTCCATTTTCAATTTGTGGCAGTGGGCACTTGACTATAGGAATACACTGCGGGGGTGGACTGTTCCAGATGCCAACTTGATTGTCTTTGCTGGTGCAATGTATTGACTCCTTACCCACCAGGTCAAACAGTTTTTCCCCATTTTTTCCAACATGGCAATGATACTTTACTACCATTCCATAGAAAAAGGTGTCTCTACTGCTTCTGTAAAAGTCCCCGTTCACAATGGCTGGAGGTGACTCACAAGGAATAGCTTTTGAAGGGAAGTAGTTAAGAAAAGAGAGAAGGCATTGAAATGTTATATTTTCTGAAAATTCAGTCTTCATTTTCATAAACCAAACTAAAACTTTATCTACATCTTATTTTTAATAATGAGATTCTGTATTCTGATTAAATAAAAATAAGTCAGAAAGGAAAATACATGGAACTGGCTGATTAAAAAGTTAAAAAGCTATGAGGCCAGACAGAGTACAGACTCTGTTACTAGAGACTTCTTGGGGTGATCTAATTTTACTTGGTTGCATTTGTCATGTGTAAACTCATGCATATTTTAAATGTAAGAACCTATTCACCACTAAATAACATCATAAAAACATTAATGGAATAGTGTGATAGAATTAGAGATCATGGAAGAATAGCAGCCAGAGCAGTGTCTATAACAACCCAAACCGAGTGAAATGTCTCAGACACTCATTTTTATGCACAGATGCCCAGTTTCCCTTTAGAAAGGGATAAGAAAATTTGGTAGTATGCCGTAAAAAGATCATTTTACTCACATTCACAAGTAGGGCTGTCATTATCCCAAATTAGACTATTGTCTGAGACAATACATGTAGCAGATGAGTCACCAATGAGTCGATATCTGGAGGCAAAGAGGTGCTTGATCACATCCAGGTCTCACTTAACACTTTAGAAAAGCCTAATTTTTTTCCACTTCCAGAATGAGAAAAGGGTAGAATAACATGTTTGATATGGTGAAATAGTGATAAAGTAGAGCTTCTTTAATAGGTTCAACATTATAGCCAAATGAAGTCTGACTTCCTTGTCAATAGCACTGGAGACTTAAAACTGAAGCAAGGTAGCTCCATCTTCTTTCTTTCTAAGGATCCCCTTAACTGAGCAACACTGAAATGTCATTTCTACAGCAGGCCAAGGAGACCGTGCTTTTTTGTGGTTTTTCGAGACAGGGTTTCTCTGCAGCTTTAGAGCCTGTCCTGGAACTAGCTCTTGTAGACCAGGCTGGTCTCGAACTCACAGAGATCTGCCTGCCTCTGCCTCCCGAGTGCTGGGATTAAAGGCGTGCGCCACCACCGCCCGGCTCGTGCTTTTGTTTTTATTCATATTAAAGGGCTTCTGGTTAGAAATATTATTTCTGTATCCATATACCCTGAAGAGGCTTCCTGCCTACTCACCCTGTATTACAAGAATATGTAATTGTTGACCCAAACTTGATACCCATACTTATATTCACAGAGCCATGGAGGAGGTCTCCAGGAGTTGTACATGATCTACCTACAAGGGAAACAAAACAGGATTTGGGACTGGGATGGAGAAAACTTTATGCATTTTCTATTAAATTCCCTGACTGGACTTGCTGATGGTTCTGCGTATATTTTCTCAAAGCAATTTTTGAGATTTGTAAAATGTGCGCTTTCTCAAGGAGCAGTCAGTTTTGGAACACTGTTCAAACCCTATTGTCCATATTTCTGTGTATGAAAGAAAACTTTATTTGTGGTCAACTCTATATTAAAAACTGTGTTCTCATTATTAAAATCTTAGCTAAGGGCATCATTTACCAAGTCTACTGTATTAAAAGCCTACAGACTTTTAACTCATCCTCTAATACTTCAGTTCAATTAGTTACAAAATTTAAGGGTCTGGATTCCAGAATATCTCCAAAACCACTTACTTTGGCATTTTTATTGTTTTACTGTATTGCTGAGTGGCAAAATTCACCTTTCTAGTGTTGGCCACTCTTGATCTAGTATTTCTTCCATAACATGGTATGAGTTTCTTTCTTTCTTTCTTTCTTTCTTTCTTTCTTTCTTTCTTTCTTTCTTCCTTCCTTCCTTCCTTCCTTCCTTCCTTCCTTCCTCCCTCCCTCCCTCCCTCCCTCCCTCCCTCCCTTCCTCCCTCCCTTCCTTCCTTCCCTCTTTTCTTTTTCTTAAACATTTATTTAATTATTGTGTATAGGGGCTGGAGAGATGGCTCAGAGGTTAAGAGCATTGACTGCTCTTCCAAAGGTCCTGAGTTCAATCCCCAGCAACCAGATGGTGGCTCACAACCATCTGTAATGGGGTCTTGTGCCCTCTTCTGGCCTGCAGGCATACACACAGACAGAATATTGTATACATAATAAATAAATAAATATTTTAAAAATAATTATTGTGTATACAGTATTCTGCCTGTATGTATACCTGCAGGCCAGAAGAGGGCACCAGATCTCATTCTAGATGGTTGTGAGCTATCATCTGGTTGCGGGGAATTGAACTCAGGACCTTTAGAAGAGCAGGCAGTGCTCTTAACCACTAAGCCATCTCTCTAGCCCAAATTTCTTCTTTTATATATAATATAATTAATATAATCTTTATAATAATAAATATAATACAAATAAATATAAATATATCATACTTCCCACTCAAAAATTTATGATGGATTACCATTATTCACAGGAAAAAGTATACAATCTTGGAGTTTATATGCACTCAAACCATACTGATCTTTTTCCAATTTTTCCAAAGATATCATTTCTGCTGGGTGATGGTGGTGCACACCTTTAATCCCAGCACTTGGGAAAAAGAAGTAGGCAGAGCTCTGTGAGTTTGAGGCCAGTCTGGTCTACAAGAGCTAGTTCCAGGACAGCTAGGACTGTTACACAAAAAACAAACAAGCAAAAAAACCAAAATATCAAAGATACCATTTCCTCCCAAGTTCTGTCCAGAAGGCCTCAATCTCCCTAATTCTCTTAGACAGCATTTATTTTCCTATGGTTGAATAGCAGTTTACCTCTACTATTAAACAACATCATTCAGCCTGGAGATAGAGTGCTTGCCTTGCCTGAACAATGCCTTGTGTTCAATCCTCAGTTATATATTATATATGTGTAATTTGTGTTGTCCCTTATACAATCCATTGTCTACTGCTTCACTCATGTTAGGTAATAAAAAAATCTCTTGAATTAAATGTGGTAAGAATAAGATGAAACTAATATTATTTTGTATAACTAACCTTTAATCTCTAACGCAATGTAAAAATCATCAAATGATGTCAGGAAGATGATGTTAAACCATGGTGATGACTTAAACCCTAGTGTTCAGAAAATTTAGGAGTTAAAGGAAACAAAGAAGCTGGGATCACACCTTTGTTTGCCATGACAAACTAATTTACTTGTCTTTTTTCTGGAAAATGACATACTATCCTGTACAGATAAAATGATAAAGACAAACATGGCTTGTAGGAATACTCACGATTACAGAACTGCTGAGCATCTGACCACTTGGAGTTCTTTAAGCAGGTGATTAAGAATGGCTTCCCACTATACCCAGGGAGGCATTTGTATTTCCAAGTTGTGTCAACAGCAAACTCAGATTTATCACTCTCAATAATAGGTTTAGCAAAAGTATACCTTGGCAGCGACTTACACTGACCTAGAAAGGACCACAGAAATGTCAAATCTGAGAAAGGCTAAAGTGTCTCTGCTTCTCTCCTGTCACCAATTATTCTAACAAATTTGATCTTTAGAAGTATTCTTGTTTGGAGCAATATTATCTATGAAAATAATTCTAGTATGGATAGACACAGAGAAATTCAGAGATTCAAAAGCTTTTATGATGGAGGAGGGTCATCTGTCTATGTGTTACTTTCATTGGCTAATAAAGACACTGCTTTGGCCCTTTAATAGGACAGAAAATTAGGTAGGCAGAATATACAGAACAGAATTGTGGGAGAAAGAAAGCAGAGTCAGGCAGACACCTCAGGCAGACGCCATGCCTCTCCTCTCAGAGACGGACGCAGGTTAAGATCTCTCCTGGTAAGCCACCCCTCGTGGTGCTACACATATTACTAAATATGGGTTAAAACAAGATGCGAAAATTAGTCAATAAGAGGCTAGAACTAATGGGCCAGACAGTGTTTAAAAGAATACAGTTTCCATGTATTATTTTGGGTAAAGCTAGCCAGGTGGCAGGATGTAGCCCGCTGCTCCTTCTACACTTTTAAAGCAGAGCAGAAAAATAGTATCTGGAGAACTTTCTTCATAAAATTCCATCACTTTACAATTTTACAATTTAAAACTGTGGGTGGATTGTTTGTTTTTTTAATACAGTGAAGTCAGGAAAGATAAGAAAAGCATGTAGAACTTCAATAATGAATATATAGAACTTAATATATAACACAAAACTCAGAAAACAATAGAGGAAAATGAAGGAGGAATGTTGCAAGATATCAGCATAGGAAAGCACTTTTAAATAAGGGTCCAGTTGCTTAGGAAATAGTGCCAACAATTGACAAATGAGACTTAATGAGTGTATAAAGCATCTGCACAGCAAAAAAAGGTGAAGAGATCATCCACAAAATGGGAGAATATCTTTTCTAACTAGATAGCTGATTAATATCCAGAAAATAAAAGGAAATAAAAGCATAAGCACCAAAATCCCTCATTTACAAGTGAACTAATGGAGTGAACATAGGATTCTCAAATGAAGTATAAAATGTTCAATAAATATGAAAAATGTGTTAAACCTCACTAATCATCAGAAAAATGAAAATAAAAACCACATTAAGGTTCCATCTTTCACTAGTAAGAATGACAGTCATGAAGAAAATAAGTAACAACAAATGCTGGAAAGGATATATACAAAAAGTAACACTTTTACATTGCTGATGATTGTAAACTAGTCCAGCCACTGTAAAAATCTGTCTGGAGATTTCTCAACAAAATAATAGTAAATAGTACTTAATAATAACAAAAATGGGTCTACCACATGATCCTGCGCTTTTGTCAATATTTACACAGAAGAGTCCAAGTCAGCATTCCAGATACACTTGCACATCAATGCTTATTGTAGTACTATTCTCAGTGGCTAAGTTATGGAACCAACCTAGGTGCCCAGCAATAGAATAGATTAAGAAAATGTACATATACACAATGGGACCTTTTCAGCTATCAAGAATGAAGTTATATTGTTTGTAAGAAGATGAATGTAACCAGAGATAATAATATCAAGTGAATTAAGTCAGATTTAGAAAAAACAGGTATCTCTTTTTTTTCTCTCTCATATATATTTGAACATAGATACAAACTGTCTGGAAGAACAAAAGGTACTAATGGGAGGGGAGAAGATTAAGAAGGAGGGGGTGGTCATTGGATATCCTCAAAGTACATTATATACTTGAATGAGACTGGCCTTATATAACCTTATGTAATAAGATAACCTTATGTAATAAAATAGTAATAAAATAACGAATCTATATACTTTTTGGTGGGGTTGAAGGGAAGTTATGTCAGCTATTTGTACCAACTATTTTTCTTATCATTGTGACCAAATACTTGACAGATACAACTTAAGGGAGGGGGGATTAGTTGGCTTATAGTCCAGGGGATACCATCCATTATGATGAGGAAGGCATATGACTGGAGCAGCTTGGTTTTTAGGGGAAGAAAACTTCAAAAGGTGCTGGTTACATGATACCAGTCAGGAAGCAGAAAGTTTAGCTGGAAGTGGGCAGGAGATATAACCTCCAAGGTCTACTCTCCAGATAGATCTATGGCCTTCTAAAGGTTATACAGGACAGCTGTAGACTGACAGTTCAAATACATGAGCTTATGGGAGACACATTACATTCAAACAATAATAGGTACAAAAAATAAAAAAATTCTCTGGTTTTATAATAAAAACCAAAAATATACCAGTAAAAATATCTTTAAAAGTGTTTTAAGATTTTATTTTTTATTTCACATCTAACAGTGTTTTACCTACATGTATGTATGTACACTATATATTATCAGTGACTGCAAAGTCCTTAAGACAGTTATGCATCCCCTAGAACTGGAGTTACAGGTGATTATGAGGCACCAAGTGGGTGCTGGAAACCAAACCTTGTCCTCTGCAAGAACAGCAAGTGCTCTAACTACTGAGCCATCTCTCCAACCTTACAAGTAAAAATCTTATAAATAAAAGCTTTTAGCATAGGATACTAAATTATCATACAGATCTTATAAAATCAAATTTACTTTAATTGATTTATATGTGATACCACTTCTACCAGTTACTCTAATTAGATAATAATGTGTGATAATTAAATGTAAATAAGGACAAAGCTAAATTATCTTCCACAATATGGGAAACCACTTACATTCATAAGATTCAATCAGTGGTACCAATACAGACCAAGAGGAATACAAGATCTGGAAACTACAAAGGAAAAGGGAACTTTATAATGTAACTTTCCATGTCAAAAAGAGGCAAGAATTTTTCTTTCTGAGTGAGGATTAATGGAAGTCTCATCTCTAGTAAAGAGACTTTGGACTTTTATTGAAACTACCCATCTCCCAGGCTACAGTACAGAATCTCCAAAGACTGGATTCTCCTCCAAACAGAAAAGTAAAGGAGCAGGTGACATGTCTTACTGGCTAAAGACACTGCTGTCAAACCTGACTGACCAATTGAGTTTAATCCCTGGAGCCACAGGTGAAAGGAGAGAGCTAACTCTTGTAAATAGTCCCTGACCTCCAAACACATGCCATTGATTGCACACCCCCTACTAAACAAACAAATAAATACATGTAATAATTTTTCAAATTGCATGATATGGGTTTTCTTAAAAGTCCCTGTTCCCTCTTTACCTCTTTCTAGCATCAGGAGTGAAGATTAACACAGAAAATGTTTCTGGAGGACAGGGTGCAATTAACTATTTAGATCTAAGGGGCTTTACAAAGGATGATTTAGAAATCCTTTGGAAGTAGATGGAGGATTTCTGAATGGGATGAATATAAATCCGAAAAGCTGGTGAGAAATCAGGAAGGGGGTGGGAGACCATTATTGAGAATTATCATCAAATGCCTTAACACTCTGAATATCTAATGGCTGAGTTTTTTAAATGAGAGTCATGTATGTTAAGGAAAGTATGGTACTAAGCATAAAACATTCATCATTGAACATGAAACGAGGTCCAGTCATCCCTAGAATTTGTTTTCCAGCAGAAGTTGTACCAGAACTAAAGCAAATACATTAGTTCTGCGTTTTGACTAGATTCACCATTAACTGCTAATTGCTACACTTAGTAAGTGTCAACAATCAAGTACCGTGACCTAATTTCCCCAGCAGCTCATGATTTCTCACAGCTCTGTGGGATGGTAGCACAGTTCATTTCTAACTCCATTGCTTATGTGAGAGACTGAGGGTTGGGGCTCTAACCGACTTTCTAACATTTACCCAGCTTTGATATTTGCTTATAGTAAATATCTTATAACCTATGAATATATTCACTACGATCATAAATTATATTACGACTTGCCAAAATTCACCCAGCTATTGAGGTTGTCTTATAACCTATGTCTTTAAGTACTATAGTACTTTAAAAGCAAGCCAATCTGTGAACCAAAAACAATCAAAAAACAAAAACTGTTATAGAGAACATTGAAGGAGAACCTATGTAAGCATACACTGTTACAGAAGTCACAGTCTTAAATATCCTATCAAAGTCAAACAAAATCTGGGACCCATAATGAAGAATCAGGTATTATTCTTTAAGAAAAGCAGGGACTCAACGACCCTTCCATGGCTAGAGAGGATTTCTGCATGCACAGAAGCACAGCACTTGGCTGAATTCTCAAGAGGCTGGGAGCCTGAGAGAGAGAGAACCACCAAACAGCGGCAGCAGTAATTCAAAAGCGCCCACGCGTGGCTCAGGTTTCAGTGGTGGTGGTCCAGTTCCCAGAAGAGGTGGGGCCATTCTGCTGCAGAGACTGAGTCTCCAAAGTTGTCAGGGACAGACAAGTATCCAGAAGGGCCCCCATATCCCTGGTTTGGTCTCTAACCTTTGTGTAGGCGCAGAAAATTTTCTAGCCCTGAAGGAGTTCCCTCGTCTGCACTCCCGTGCCCAGCTCACCAAGAACTCCTGGCGCGACGAAAGTGAAGAAAACCCAGAGCGAACCCAAGGCTCCCATGCCACCGCAGCGGCCCATCAGAAGGTTGCTTTCTGAGTGTTCTGAGTCTCCAGCAAGGATAGGGGGATTTGGCTAAGTGCCGGCAGCGTCTGGCTGTGAGCTGTGGGGAAGGACCCTTAAATAGCGTCTGCTCCGCGCTGGGTACTGAAGACGTGTGGAGCACATCTGCAGGTGGCCAGGGGCGGAAGAGGCAGGGAGGGCGGCCCCGGATAAATCTGCTTTTGGCTCAAACTGAGTCCTGCTCAGCGCCTGGCTTGCCTACTTTTTGTTGACTGTGCAACCACGTACATTAACCTTTTCTCTGCCCACATCTGAAACATTACACAAAATAATACTCATTTCTACTAATCTACAATATTCGTATGCTGTGTCAATTTACAGTATTATATTCAATAAACCTGTTTTGCATTTTGTTCCAGTAAATTCATTTCCAAACTCAATTAATAGTCAACTCTCAGTTTGAGAAAACAACCTAAAGTGGCTTACTTAAAGTGCAAATTCAGGAATTACACTGCCTGGTATTGCAGTCTTTTTACTCTAGTGTAAGTAGTGAAAATTTTAATCTCTTTATATCTATAAAGGGGTTTCCTAAAGGGTAATATTTTAGAAATTTTGTCTCTCTGTCGGTAAAAAAGTATATAAAAGTATATATCTTTGACTATGTAATTATCTTATGTCATTGCTACATTTGATATTTTAATAAATTATAGGCATTTATCTCTCCTTTATTTTAATGTGTATTTCTTAAAAAATAAGGGCATGTTTCCACAATTATAGTACAATGATCAATTGCAAGACACCAATATTGGTACATTTCTATTTTATAATTTTTACTGTATTCAAATTTTGATGATTACATCAATAGTCTGTAATTGCAAAATAAGAACAACAAAACTATCCACCCTTTAGGATCATATATTTGATTCTTGGGTCTCTTTTTCTTTAATTTGAAAAAAATCTCCTAGAGTATTTTGTGTGCGTGTGTGTGGTGTTATATGTGATTGTATGTGTTCACGTGTTTGCACATGTGCATAAAGATGTATGTGGAGACTAGAGGCTAATGTCAATGTTTTTCTTATCTGCTTTCCACTCTCTTATTTGAGGCAAGGTCTCTCTCTGAACCCCAAACTGGCAGATTATGCTAGTCTGGCTGCTTAGCAGGTTCCATTTGTCTGTTTCCGCCTCCCTTGTGCTAGGATACAGGTATACTTGGTGTAGCTTTTTACCTGGATTCTGGAAATTTGAACTCAAACCCTGGTGCTGGTATGACAAACATTTTACTGACCGAGTCCACCCCAATTCCTGGACCTGGAACTTTGTTGTTCTCTCATTGTTTGTCTTTGATATCTTTGAAGTAATTATTTTTCTAGAATGGTACTCAAAGTATTTGTCTATTATACAGTATGATAATAAATTACCCTATGATTAGTAGTGGCTTAAAGTGAGACTTAATAGTACCTTTTAGGTTCTGAGTCGTAATTTGGGGGAATTTAGCTGGACTGGACATCTTCTCCAATACTGTGGTAAAAATGATAGCTGGAACTGCAGCTATCTGGTTGAATGGGACAGGAAAAGCACACAGAAGATGCACAGTCAGTGGCTGTTGCCTGGATTCCTCGTTTCTTCATCATGAGTATGTGGAAAATGGACTGTTGGGTTATAGGGGTTGAAACTTCTTCCATTATGAGAGACAGCTAACTTATTTCAGATCGAGAAGGACAAAAGCCAGAATGTCTTTCATGATTCTCAGAAGTCATAACATTTTTTCAGAACAAAGATCAATGTTTTCAGTCACTATGCATGGAAGGGGCTCCTGGGAGACAAAGATGAAGAGGGACCATCCTGGAGACTGGTTGCCAACATCACTCAGTTTGGTTTTATATAATGTTTCTTCACAATTGGATGGGAATTTTGCATTTTTTGGCAGAGATATCAGAGGGTGGATGCTCTCGCTTGTCTGTATGCACACGTTACCTGATGGTTTTATTGGTAGTGGTCACTTTTATCATATACACAGGTCTTTGCAGTTAAGTAATTATTATTTCCTTATTATTGACAAGTATTTTGGGGGAGGAATCTTTCAAAACTATATAAATACTTCATTTAAAAACCAAAATTTCACCTGCTAATTTTTGCTTATTAATGATTTTTTTATCTTACTCAATTACTACTTTATGACTCCTGCATGATAGTCAGCCATTACATTTATATTCATTAATTGATATTCCACTGAAAAAACTTTCTCATCTATTCATTTATTCATTAATTTTTCTATATAAAATCACCATGGAACCAGTGTCTATATCAATATGAAATTACTTATTTAGTGAGCCACCATCTTTTATTGAAGTTATTTAATTCATAAATTGTACCTGACTAGCCCTGTAAGAGATCTCAAAATAGTCCCTGTTTCTCTTTTGTCCAATTCTTATAAATTTTTGAATACTTCAGTTTGTGATTTTCTAGATCCACCACTGTAATTTCCTCTTTCTCTAAGGAATATTGGCTCTTCTTGTTTTTAAAATCAGTGTACACGTTTTCATTTTGCTCTTATTGTCATGGCTAGACTCTAAACCGAACACTGCATTCATTGTTAGTGGAGTGCAACTGTTTCTTTACCTTCTCTGCAGACAAAATGAGAAAAAGTGGGCATGAAGCTGGAGTCTAGTCCTATGTCTCTGTAAACTTTTTCCTTCTTTACATCTGCCATTGATCTACACTATGTCTTCTAATTCCAGTCTCTGACTATAGATTTCCCCATCTTTCCTTCTATCTTATTTGTAACTCTGTCCTCCAAAGGCAAATCACTTAGTTCCACAATATATTTATTTATTTGTTCTACAGAAAAATAGGTTTAAGAGTTGCTAAATTTATCATGGTAAAATAAAACCTGGAAAATTTTAAAGTTTTATTTTGTTTGTGCCCTGAAAGCATAGAAACCAAATCACAGTATTCTCCTCCATTCCGGAATATAGATGAACCCTAAACTGCTTAGGTTAAGTAGCCTTCTCCAGTGTGATTATGTTAATAATTTAGATTGGCTTATTTTCCTTTGTATTACATTTTAGTTTGTATCTCATCATATTTACTTAGAAAACACATAGTTTTAAATATCAAAACTGTTCAAAATGCTATTGCTTAGGTTTATAACCCTAACCTCCATTATTTGTTTCAACTACAGAGAATAGGAAGCATGGGGTGGGAGTGGGGGAGAGGGTGGAAGGGGAGAAGGGAAAAAGGAAAGGGAGTGGGAAAAATGTATAGCTCAATAAAAAAAGTTTTAAAAATTTGTGTCAATATTCATTCTATTGTAGAACTCTGACCTTTAGACATAACATGACTGCTGCTTTTAAAAAATCACAACATCTGTATTTATACATAGGAATCTCATAAACATGCAAAATCCCACTCCTCTGTGAGAATATGCAAATGGTAAACATTTGCTAATAAGGAAGAGTTTTTTTCTCCACTGTATGTTGCCTGTGCTCCTGTCAGGAACAACATTTAAACATATTTGTTCACCAAGTTAGACTTATTTGCAATCTTTCATGGATCATAGCATTGATTGATACCCTATACAGGATGAAAAGTATTTGTTCATGTCTTCTTAAGAAAAGTAAACACAACAGGTAGCATATAAATTGGGTCTGTAAAACACTCAGGTGGGGATAAAGAAAGGGAAGGCAGATGATGAAGTCTATCTTCGTCCCTGCAAAACAAAAGTGAAAGAATATGTCAAGAAAGAGTCTCTAGGGGAAGGAAATTTGACGGGAAGCTGAATCTAATGCTCATGAACCTTCAGAAGGCTTTAAAGTTTGAATAACAGTTCAATAAAGGTGAAGAAAAGGTGTGAGTGTTTCATATTATGCCCTCTGTGAAGATGAGGATGAGAGCCTTCCCAGACATTCCGCTAAAGGAGTAGCCAAGTTTCTCACAACTGAGGGCCAGACAAGGGACCTTGAGGTCCTCTGTGAAAGTGTAAAATACTTGTACATTAGCGGATGTGGAAACTGAGTGTACATTGATTATGACAACTCCTAAAGCATTGGAACAATGAACAGTAGTGGATGGGCACAGAGATAGAACAGTCAAAATAAAAAGGGCATTGCTTGCCCCAAGGGAGGTGATCATCTTCCTTAGAGCATACTGTGAACATTTTTCTCTGTCCAGAAAGTATACTGGAGATGGATATACTGATAAGACATCTTCTACATACCATGTTTGGAGAGTTTCTCCTGGGGATAAGAATTTCAAATTAGTCATGTGTGGCTGGGTGAATTGAGTGTCTGAAGGGAGGTAAATAACAATACAGGTGTCATGAGAAATATGAAGTTACAGAAATCATCAAACAATTAGAAAAGGTTGATATTATTTGTCCTGCTTGAACCCCTTTCACAAACCTTATGGGGTCAGTAAATAAACTAGGTGATTCTTGAAAAATGGCCATGGATTAGAGACAGCTAAATGAAGTTGTGCCTCTCATCCATTCTAGTACTCAACACTGGTCTTTTACAAAAAGAAATGCAGGTAATGGGACACTTCCATGTTGCATTGGACAATGTTAATATTATTTTTTTATTCCTTTCACATGTCCAAGCTTGGAATAGATAGCAGCTCACTTTCCTCAAGTTCATCTTCAGGGTCCTACTGTTTGTCATGGGCATTGTTTTGTTATCCTGCAAGTCCTGTAAACGACTTCAATATATAGCTTATACAAGTTTATATAATGGCATCCTTTCAGGGTCTTCAAAATTTAGAAAAGTACCTTAAAGATACACAAATGTACCTACAGAAGTGAGGATAGGAAGTCAGTCTATACAAGGTGTGAGGGTCATGCACAGTTGTGAAATTCTTTGGAGTATGATGGTCAGGTAAGTTGTGTCTAACACCTGACAAGTTTGTTGAAACAAATTTACATCAGCCTGTGCAGTGGCTGTGAATGCAAAACACCTGCAGGTATTTTGGGGGATTTCTAGAGGAACTGCTTCATTGTCACAGCCATGTTGTTTTAAATGCCCATCCTTTGTATAATTTTATGAGGAGTCCCACATGGGATACAGACTGTACATATCAAGAGGCTTTGGAGAAAGCTAGACTCCTTGGAGAACAGACTAATTTGTATGCCTCGGTACTTTTGATGATAAATTTATGATGCAAGTTAACAGAAGCTCAAAGAATTGCATCTAGAACCTAGATAGAAAAACCAAGTAAACAACTTCTATAGAATATTAATCCTAGTCACAGAAAGAGATAGACGCTCAGATATCACAATAGGACAACAATTATTAGCACTATACAAGGCATTTCAATAGACAGAATCCATTGTAGATTCAATTTCAGTAATGGTTAAAATAGCATATCCAATTTTGGGCCAGACTTAATTCTGTGATAGCATAGAATCAAACTCTGCAAAAATGGCATGCATATTTATAGCAATGTGGTTTGGTGTTGGTGAGTGCTACAGCCAATGCCATACAGGCTGTGCTGTGATCAGTGTCCTTTCAAGTTGCTGAGACCCCTAGAATTAATGAAACCAAAACCCAAGCCACACAAAGTACTGTATGGAATTCTGGCCATGTCTATTATTCCCTGGTGCACTGATGGTAACATGAAGGGCACCAGACAAGAAGGAATGGTGACACCAATACAAATGAATACAGATACCGTATAGTTTACCTTCTAGCTGTTCTAAATGACATACTGATTTAATACCGTTTGCTGTTTGCTGTTTTCTTTCTTCCCTAACAGAGGTAGGCAGATAGACAGGGAGTTTTGGAGAACACTTGGAATAAACATACTGGAATCTTGGAAAAGGGAGCTCTTCTCAGGCCCAGAGTTTGCTTTTAGCCAAACACATGCAACACATGATAATTTATAAATATACTTTGCACCATATTCTTCACAGTATAGCTCCCTTTAAATTTACCATGCTCCTGTTACTTGCTGCAAGTAGGCCCGATTAAGCACATTGTTCATGAAACTACACTTGATGGACTCATTTCTTTGGTCTGCTCTTATCCCATCTGGGTGCTCCAGGAAAAAACAATCATGCAACACATTTCTATGAAGAATAAATAAGAGCACCTTTGTCCACTGAGTCTTGTGTTACTTTTTTTTATTAAATAGTATTTTACTAATTCATTGAGATTTTCACACAATATAGTTTGATCATATTTATCCCTTCCTCCAGCTCATCCAGATTCATCATTACATCCTTACCAACCAACTTCATGTTCCAAAAAGAAGCCCAGTTTTTACAACCCAAATATTCTTGGGTGGCTAGCACTCCCTGGAGTGTGGTCAACCCTTAAAGAAAACTGATGCTCCTTCTTTCAAGGGCTTGAATTGCCTATGTATCACCAAGAACACAGATAGGGGGTGGGCATACTGCTTGGCCAACAGCCCACAGATTGCTTTAACATAAATAAACCATTTTCTTCAATACTTAGTTTTTCCTAGTCAAATATTTTGAAATTCAGTTGGGGGTTCCTGTCATTACACGAATATGGGATATCTACAATACTTTACTATCTAAGCCCATGACTTGCAATGTGGGTATGCTGCAAACAACATAAAAGTTAACAATTAAAATAAACTTATAAAGACTTCTTGTAAAAGCATTTTTCTCAGTTAGCTTAAAGAGCGAAGAGGAACTGCTTATTTTAGGTGATTTCCATTCTGTCATGTGGGGTACAGAATGTTGATCCCTTAAGAGTGAAAGAAGTTCATTCATATCATTAAAAAAGGTTCTTTCCTTTTTGGAAATTAGAATTAATGTGGTATTAAATGAGAAGAATCAGAGTCTAGACTATGGTTATGATTTTTCTTTTCCCCTCTCCCAACCCATCTGTTGGTGGATGGGTATTTAAATAAATACCTTCTAAAAGTACCACAGGATACTTAAATTTCTTCAATTTTGATTTTTATTTATGTGTATGCATGTAAATTTATGGCGTGTGTGGGTGGTTGTGTGTGTGTATGTGTGCACGCGCATGTGTGTAAGTGCACAACCATGTGCCCACAAATGCTAGAAAGGGGAACTGGATTCTAGAACTTTAGTTAAAGGAAGTTGTAAGTCAGGCAATGTGGAAAGCAAACTTGGGCACTCTGGGAAAGCAGCAAGTGCTCTTGGCCATGAAACCATCTCTCCAGCCCTACCTCAGAATACTTCTATCTGAACTATATATGAAAATGCTCAAACATATATTGCAGCCTTGAAACAAGATGCTGGTGGTGGTGGTAATAATGGGATGTGTGATCTGGAGAATATTGGGCAAGGACATTTATATGGACTTTCTGGTACTTATCACTGCAGGCATTTCATAATCATTTCTGGTTTTATTCCTATGAGGTCAAGACAAAGGATATTTTTCTGTCACTTGGAGCCACTTTCCTGCAAAACTCATGGATTTTTATAACCTGTTTGACCATATTTAATCTGTTTCAGATGTTTTATTTTTGGAGTGCTAAAGCAAAGTATTGGCCATTCATAGTTTCTAGATATGCAGAATACCCAAGCAAACTACTCTTGGGTCCTCAGGAATGGTGATTGGTACCATCATGATGTCTTATGTCTGCCTCCTGACCATGATCCAGAGGAGCAGTGAAAGCCAGGAAGTAACGCTAGAGGATGTCCCCATGCTCTAGACATCAACACTCACTCTTAGTTGTCTTTGTTTCTCCTACTGGATATTTATCCAACTTTTTGTCTAAACAGAGATCATTGACCTCTAGAAGACGCGGGTTAGTCTCATCATTTTCCTCACACATATAAAAATCCTTTATTTTTCTTCTCAACCTAGAACTCTCTTTAAATAGAACTGCAATAATCTAAATTATGAGTGACAGTCAAATTCCAAACAATTTTTTTAGAACTCTCTAATTCAAATCAGAAATCAAAATGTAATCAGGCATTATTTTTTATAAAAGTTTTCAATGAATTTAAATATTAAATAGGCACATTATACTTATTATTGATTAATAATTGAAATATCCATCTGTCTTTTTTAGGGTTTCTATTGCTGTAAGAAAACACCATGACCAAAAAGAAAGTTGGGGAGGAAAGGGCTTATTCAGCTTACACTTCCACATTGCTGTTCACACCAAAGGAAGTCAGGATAGGGACTCAAGCTGATGCAGAGGCCATGAAAGATGCTGTTTACTGGCTTGCTCCCCTGGTCTGCTCAGCCTGCTTGAGAACCCAGGACCACCAGCCCAGGGATAACCCCACCCATAATGGACAGGGCTCTTCTCCATCGATCACTATTTAAGAAAAATGCCTTACAGCTGACTCTAATGGAGGAATTTTCTCAATTGAAGTTTTCTCCTTACAGATAATTTTAGTTTGTGTCCAGTAGACATAAGTCTCTATCTATCTATCTATCTATCTATCTATCTATCTATCTATCTATCTATCTATCTATCTATCTAATGTATCTATCTGTCATCTATCTATCTACCTACCTATCATCTATATATCACTTATCTATCTAGTATTAAAAAACAAATGAAGTTGAAATTTTAAAAGGCACTTTGTTTTGAACTGAAAGCAAAAATGTTTTTGCAAGTTGGAGTTCAGTTTGTTCACTATATTATGAAAAATTAGAAAAGGGTAGGAGAGATGGCTAAGCAGGTAAGAGCACTTGCTACTTCTGAAGAGGAACTGGGTTTGGTTCCTAGCACCCATATGGTCGCTCACCTTGTTGATACCTCCAGTTCCACGGAATCTGATATTCTCTTCTGGCCTCCATGGGTACCAGGCAGGCACATGATTGTACATACATATCAGCAGCACCCCTGAGATTGGTTGATGGACATTTTGCCCTGTCCCGAGCTGCTGCCTGAGGCCATGTCTGGGACAGAATAGCTGGTGTCTATTCTGAAGTCTGTGGCCTAGGCTAATACAGAGGCCCAGGATCTATGCTGGAGTCTTTGGCTTGATTGGAATCTGGGGGCCACACCACAGCAGGGGCCATATAGACATAGGTGGCTTGTGCTATCATTCAGAGCCATGGTGTCGTCTAGGCCCAGGCTGCTGCTGAGGGGCGTGTCTGGGTTCTTGGCCCTATAGCAGCCAGGGTCTGGATTGACATCTGTGGCTCCTGTTGCCACTGAGTGCCATGAGAATGCCAAAGGTCAGATCAACCACATGAGCCCAAGTTTGTGTCTGAGGGCCAGGATGTATCCAGATCTGAGTGGCCTGCACTGCTATTCAATGTCATGGTGGTATCCAGGCCAGAGCTGCAGCTGAGGGCCATGTCAGCATCTGTGGCCCTACTACAGCCAGAGTGTGCTGAGCACCTGTTACCATTGAAGGCTGTATAGACACTTAAGATCAAGGGCCATGTTGGTGTCTTAGGGCCATACTGCCTTTGGGGCATTGGTGACATCCAGACCCAGGTGCTGCCAAGGACCACTTCGGAATCAACGGTCCTACCACAGTTGGTATCTGTGCTGAGGTCTGGATCCTGCATTGCCACCAAAGGTCACATTGAGGCCTAGAGTTAGGGCCACAACCTGAGGCCTTGATGGTATCTGGTGGCCATACGGTAGCTAGAACCATTCCCACTGGAGGGGCTATTCCTTCCACCCAGAGCCAGAATGTCATCGGGTCCAAGCTACTGCCAAGGGCCATGTCTTGGTCCGTGGTCCAGCTACAGCTGAGGTCTGTGTGTATGTCTGTGGCCTGTGTCACCTCAGGAGGTCTTAGAACACATACAAGATGAAATCAGAGGGCCATGCTGAGCGAGCCCTGCCTTTACTGGCCCTGGGAAAGCTGGCCTTGCCTCCTGTTGTACGCTACAAGAGAGCTGGCCCCTGAATGCTGCAGAGATGGTCCCCACCTCTCATCATAGGGCAGTGTGAATTGACCCCAAGGGCATGCATGTAGAGGAGCTGTCTCCATCCACTCGCCAGAGGTGGGTGGCCACAGGGGCTGGGACTGAATAGCTTGGCTACCACCCAGGCCCACAGCCCGGCCTTGGGTTGACCAACCCTAGCACCCACCCATCTAGGACCTGCTGAAGCTGGTGAAGGGAATGCTTTTGTGGAATGATACCTGCAAAATCTCCAAGACTTGTGGCAGCCTTAGGATATCCCAGAAGATTTCCAGTGGGGATTCTGGGATGGGAAACAAGAGTCCTTAAACCAGACCAGTGACTCATTTCAATGAATGTCTGTCAGTAAAACTGATGGGACAAAGAGGTGTCCTATATGGCACACTGAAACCTCCAGTGTCATCATGTCCTATACGGCACACTGAAACCTCCAGTGTCATCAGGTTAAATAAAGAGGTTTTGGAGAGACAGGAAAGGATAAGTAGAGATTTTTCTGCTGTATTTATTTTGTTTGGGTTTGGATATTTTTGTTTTTGTGTTTGTTTTGGTTATTTTGTTTTTTGCTTTTGTTTGTTTGCTTGCTTTGATTTGTTTCCTTTTGTAAGGGGAGCAGCAGGGATGAAGGGAGAAAATGGGGCACTGGGAGATGAGCAGAATAAGGGTACACGATGTGAAACTCCCAAAGAGTTAATAAAGAAGTTAAATAAAAAATAAAGTCTTCCCAAAAGACTCTTTATATTATACTCATTCTTGAGTTTTTGAGAGTTAAAAGGACTTTCTGGAGTTAAAATGCTGACAAATCAAGAAAGCTGGTATACTGTCCCATCATTTGCTACCCACTTCTGTTGTGGTTTTAACTAATGTTTTCCATAGGTTCTGGCTCTGACGGGATTTATATTTTGAAAACTCACAGGCAAGAAGGGTAGTAATAGCTTTACATTTGTATTAATTTGGTTTTTTTTTTGCCTATTCAATAAATATATTGAACATAGGATATGGCTCAGGGATTATTCTCGTAGCTGGATGGAATAAGTAAGTCTCCTTTTAGTGAATTATGTGATACTAAACATTAATAGAAGGCTCCAGCCTCTAAAGGATTCCATATATACTCCAGCTTCCTGCAGATTTCAGCATTGTGAAAACCCCATTCTTTCTGGAAAGCACCTTTTAGAATGACAGGGGATGGTGCAAGTCATCTCTGTCATACCCAATCCATTTCAAGAGACATATTTTATCTGGTGGACAGCATGGGAAATTCAGAGAAGCAATGAAAGTTCATACTGCTTTGCTGTCGAGATAGAATAACTCTCTTGATTAATTCCCACTATTTTATCCTAATCTTGCTCTTTCCTAAAGTATTCATTTGCATTATTGCTTTCCTTTATTCTTTTAGGTAATAAATATTTTAAGATGGTAGACATGATCAAAATACCATATATTTTATGCATGGACCTGTCACAACAAAACTCATTAACAAATTGACATATTAATGACTGTAACAGTCAAAATTTTATTTATGTCTTAACTCAACTATATCAACAACAATGTCACCTCTAGATATGTATTTAGAAGAAATTCCGGTATGAAATTTATATCTATGTAAATTTTTATAACTTAATATCAGTGAAAGTGAGTAGATTAAAGCAACATGCACCTATATAGATAATTCTTTAAAACATACTGGAGCAGATATAAAAAATTATAGGGTGCATGGATGACATGATTTGTATACAAATAGGCAAAACAACACTCCTTTTGCTTCCATTTTTGGTAAAAATACAAAACATGCAAACAAAGTATTAAATACATTTTAGAGAAAATGCATACATAAAACCAGCGAAATTACATTAAACAAGTCTATCCGTTATTTTTAAAAGAAAATGAAATTTAAAACATATAAAAATGGCAAAATATTATTGAATTTGGGTGTCAATTGCTCTTTATTGTACTTTTTTATACTTGCAGCACTTTATAATGACAAAGAAAATACATTTCAAACAGGAGTCTTTAGCCTCTTACTCCCCTCCCCAATACTGATTGCTTGCCAGTTTCTGAGATTTCTTTACTGTTGCAGTTTGAGTTCGAAATGCTTCCTAAAATGTATGTGTTGAAGACTTAGTTTCTAATACAAATGTGTTCTTGGGATGGGCTTTGGGGAACGTGATTGGATCTTGAGAGCTCTGGCATTAATTAATAGGTTATTGATGGGTTCATAATTTAATAAGCTTTCTGAAAATAGTAGAATTAAAGTCGTTTGGGATGCACTTTGGGGACTAGATATCATGCCCACCTATCTTACCTTTCTCTCTCTCTCTCTCTCTCTCTCTCTCTCTCTCTCTCTCTCTCTCTCTCTCTCTCTCTCTCTCTCATTTCTTTGCTACCGTGAAGCAAACAGCTTTACTACTGACCATGGCAATCTGTCTGACTACAAGCCAAGAAACAATTGAGCTAAATAACTATGGACTGAAACTTCTGAAACTGGAAGAAAATAAATCTTTGATTGTTCAAATTTGTTTTTTCAGGTATTTTGTCTTAGCAACAAAAACTGAAAAACATAGTACTTGAACAAATGTTTTTGCTATTCCATGGTATTCTTTTTGAAAAAGTATATTTTAGAAAATGATTTATTTCTAATTAATTCATTTGAAAAAACATAAATTGGGAATTTACTCTATTCTTAAGCACATGTTAAAATCTGTTCTCTGTTGTTTCTCATAATATTCTTTACTGTCCACATCCTAGAGATTCTTACCTTAGAATCTCTTTTTTATTTATTTATATTACTATAACTGCTTTTAATTGATATATACCAACTACCTAGGTAACAACTGGCACGATAGTTAAGGTTCAACAAATATTTGCGGAGAAAATGAAATTTTAGTGTAACAGTGAGAAAAGTTTTAGAATTTTGAAAGTTGACTTTTGAGATATCTAAGGGAACTCATGCCACAGAAAGTCAAGAAAATGAATCAGGATTTGGAGAATATGCTAGAATGTAAAATGTAGGCCAAAATACTTAGCATCCAGAACATAAATGAAGCACCGAACAAGAATATGGCTTCTGTTGGAAAACGGGCATAAAGAGAGGAAAACAAGTCACACTGTCTTCGGAACTGTTGGTGGAGACTGACTCTGCCTTCTCTCTCTCTACCCACCTGTCTTTATTCTGGTCCTGCCATATGCTCAAAGCAGCTTCTTTATTAACCAATGGTAATAAAACGTATTCACAGCATACAGAGGGGAATCCCATGTGACTGTCTTTTTCCTACATGAAAGCGGCTATGGCAGAAGATGCTATAGCCATGAGTTCTCCTGAGTATTTATCTGTACAAATATAATACTGTCAATAGTGTTTTCTAACTTTGGGAGGATATTGGGCTCTAAAGAGTAAGTTAGAACTGCTGGAGTCATGTATCAAGATGGTGACTGGCAGGAAAGCATGCCAACTCTCTGTCCCTCTTTTGTGATAATCAACAGGTGAATTCTTCACTGTCCTTCAGAGTTCCCCAGTTCAGGTTGCATTCAGAGGTTACTAAAATGATAAAAAGATACATTATTGGTATGGTAGTTTGAATAGGTATGATCCCCATAGACTCATGTGTTTGAATGCTTAACCCATAGGGAGTGGCATTATTAGGAAGAGTGGCCTTGTTAGAACAGGTGTTGGAGGAAGTGTGTCATTGTGGGAGTGGGCTCTGAGGTTTCATCATATATACTCAAGCTATGACGAGACAGTCTCTCCTTCTGCCTGCAAATCAAGGTGTAGACCTCTCAGCTCCTTCTCCAACACCAACCATGTCTGCCTGCATGCCACAAGACCTTGCCATTATGACAATGAACTAAACCTCTGAAACTATATGCCAGCCCCAATTATCTGTTTTTCTTTATAAGAGTTGCTGTGGTGTCTCTTCACAGCAATATAAACCCAAACTAAGAGAACCGATTTCTTTCCTTCTCTCATTTCCTTATTCCTCTAATAATATTTCCTGGCATTGCCTCACCTGAAGATGACTTCCACTCATATCTGGCTAAAAATAAAATGCCATAGAGGTTGTTGATGAAAGAAACATGTAGAAAGGATGGATAAATTTAGAACATCAAATGTCTATGGTTAAGAGATGCACTTAACAAAAGAGAATGTCTTCAGTAATGTCCAAACTGTAGGTGTGTCAAAGCAGCCCCATAGTTCTGCCTCAGTATTTGTTATAGACAACGCCTCCTGTGGACGAAATGAACTGTATATACAATTCTCAGAACAAGTGCAACAGTTACTAAACATAAGACATCCTTAATCATCAAGGAAATTCAAATCAAAGGTACACAGTTTCTATCTTATCTCAGTCAGAATGGCTTCTTTCAAGAAACAAGCAAGCACAAATGCTAGCAAGTATCTAAAGACAAAGAAACTCTTAGACATTGCTGATGGGAATATAAGCTGATGTAGACATAGGACTTGGTATTGAGGTTCCTATAAAAATCTAAAACTAGAACAAAACCTAACCCCATTATACTACTCATGCACATACTCCTAATGTCAGCATATCACAGTATTGGTACATCCTGCAGCACAATTCACAATAGCCAAGAGATGGAACCAACATAAAGGCCCATTGATGGATAAACAAATAAAGAAAATGTGGTATACATAAAATAGAGTTTTATTATTACTGTTAATTTTTTTTATTTCTGCAATCCCTTTATTTCTCCAGTACCTCCACTGCACCTCACTCGCAACCCACTCTTGAAATTATGACCTCTTTTTCTTTATTGTCATGCACACACACACACACACACACACACACACACACACAGCTTCAATATATAAATACAACGTGCTCTTACCATATTTCCACCCTGTCTTCTATCACCCCCTTGAGCCATAGGCGCAGGAGTTATATTGTAGATGTATCAGTTGTATCAAACACAATGTCTCGTTCTCTACATTTTTACCATTTGTTTTCTATAATGGTCTCCTTTGTTGCAAAGAAAGGTTTTTTTGATGAGGGATAAGAGCTGCATTTTGACCAGCAATTTGAAAGGGCGTTTCTTATGTCTGTTATAGGGGATTTTGTTAGATAGTCTTGGGGGGAGAATTATCGTTCCACAAGGGGTTTCAACTGTATTGTTTGTATATGTATATTATATGCAATTTTAGATAGAAAATATTAACATGTCTTCTTATGATTTCTTCAAACATCTTTAGTATTATTTTACCCTACCTCTCCTCCTACATTGCTCTTCTGTACCCATCCTCAATTAAAGCCTTCTCCATTTCACCCATCACCCATCTCCCTTCAAATAATGAACATTCTGCTATTACTCTCTCTAGCTCTCTCTCTAACTACGGTCCTTTTACTATTTTCCTGCTTTCTGCACTACTTTGGGTTATACATTCACATGTGAGCTTTATTCATTCTTAAGGAATTTTTTTCATTTTCAGGAAAACAGATGTAACTGGGTATCATTTTATTACAGGAAATAAGTCAGATTCAAGAAACAAATATTGCATTTTGAATTTAGATTAAAATGTATACATAGGACTTGAAAGACGGGAGAACTATTGGAGAGGAGGAAGTGAGTCAGAATTAGGGAGAAAGGAAACAAGAGAGGGCAATAGGGTGAAAATATTTATCAAAGTACAATAATATATATATGTATGAAGCTCATAATGAAACATTTTTAATCAAGGGATAATGAAAATTTATAGTTTTTAAATAAAAATCAATGACATCTAGTTAAATTTTAGATTTATGGAACTTTTGTAAAATCTTATTTTGTACCTGATTTTTAAAAAAAAATTTCATCAGTGGATCAAAATCCTAATTTTCTTTCTATATGTGCTGTAATAAGTCTTTTGAGAACTTTTCCAAAATTTTTAGCTTTAAATTATCTTAGTGTTGGTGGTATGGATTCACTTGTCATAGTGGAGGAGAAACCAGTGCTGTCTATTCAGGTTCATTTTAACAGCACATAGATTCTACACATCTAAATTTCACTCTTTGTAGTATTGTCATTTTGTGTGCATTGAGTTTCTGGCTCTGTCTTATGATTTGTTTGTAATGTTAATGTCACTCAAAAAATACTAGTCAGGTTATACCTACTATATTCCCCCCAATGACCTTGCTTTAGCATCTAGCTTTTTTCTTTAGTTCTTCAATTACCAGTCACTGATCTACATCAGTGCCATCCTATGTACATGTAGAGCATATCACCACCCTGTTAGAACTTGTCAGTACAAACTGTATTGACTGTTAGATACATCTTCCTTTACATCACTCACCTCATCTAAATGAGGAAAGTTGTGTTTAAAGCTGATTCTCTTAGATTTTCTTCTGTGCCTGATATTGTTTGAAACTGAAAAGTCCCCTAGAGGTTCATGCCTTGAATCTTGTTCTCTAGCAGTGGGAGGCTGTGGACTTTCAGAAAGAGGTTTAACTGGAGCAAAGTAACTATTTGTGAGGCCTCCATTTCAGGCGTATTTTCCACTTCTTCATGTACTGTGTCCATTGCCATGAGTTAAGATGCTTCACTATGCATTCCCTACTAAGATGGATTGAAACATTCTGAAACTATGAACCACAATGTATCTTTCCTGACTTGGATAACTTCTGTTATGCATTTTAGTCGCAGTAACAAGAAGTACTAAGATGGTGCCTGAGAACAGAGGTTCAAATTGCAGTGCAAACTCTATTACAATGGTAGTATCTAAGGAGATCCTGAACTTTCACTGTTTTATTTGTAAAAGGAGATTCTGATTACACAGATCTCAACTATTTATGGACTTGTATTTTGTGAATTTCAAGTCGTCAATACTTTCAAGACTGATAGATTGAAAATGGACCAACAACTTCATCTGTAAAAGAAATCTGTCCTTCTGTTTTTTAATTGAGTAATCCTTGCTCTAAGGAACAGGTGATTCTTCAAGGTCCTCCTGATGCCACATGTGAGAATGTCCACAGGGAAGCAGAATCCAGAGGTTGGTGACAGAGCAAACAATGACAGTTCTCGAGTGCTCCTGGTTTATATTCATGCTTACTAAAGGACATTTGTGCTTTGTGAAACTTTTAATAATCAGCAACTTTCTTTCTAATATTTTCAATGAAATCCCATTGGGATCACTGAACAAAAGGCCCCTTTCTCCTTTTTGGAAAATCCCTATACAAGACCAAGAAACATCGGTGCTTTCTGCAAAATGGTTAAGGAGTACTATACTCAATCTTGAGATTTCTTTAGCAACTGGCAAATATCCATGGTTTCAGCTAAGTTACTTGAATAATGAAATAATAAGCAAAATAGCATTTGTTTTAACTTGTTTCTTTTTATCTTTTATTTCTTTCTCCAGACATGGGCTCATATTATAGGCTAGCCTAGAACTGTCTATGTAGCTCAGTCTGGCATCAGACTTGCAATATTTTTGCCTCAGACTTCAAAGTGCTGCAATTATAGGCATGTGCTACTCTGTTTAGTTTTTCTTTCATTTTTAACATTTCAAAATTTATTTTCAGATTAATTTAGGATGTTTTACAAATTATGTAATAAAATTAAAGGCTATACTAAAACTATAACCTCATTTAATATTTTATTAGTTCATTTGTTCAACAGCATGATTTTATATGTGTGTGTAAATATATGTGTATGTCTATATGTGATCTGTACATGTCTGTGTGTGGAGACCTCAGAACAACATTGGATGTTGTTTCTTAGGGGCTACCCACTTTGTTTCTGTTTGTTTGTTTTTTAATCACAAGTTCTCTCATAGCCTGGCTCTCACTGATTTGGCTAAGCTGACTGGCCCGTAAACCCCAGAGATCTTTCTCCACCTCCGTGGCACTAGAGCTGCTAGCACCTTTTCACGTGGGGTCTCAGGCTTGCATGACAACACTGCTACCAACTTAGCCATCCCCAGCCCCTGTAATCATTTTTATAACGGCTTGTGATTATAGATTTGGAGTACAGTTTTAAAACCAATGTGAAGGATTTCCAAACATGGCTGACAACCCAGTCAGCTGTGGGTACCTTAGAGATACATATTCCTGTGTGTGCCTGTGCCAAATAAACTTCTGTGCCCCCACAAAATAGATTTTTCTGTCTAAGCCTAAGAGATTTCTAATCTGCACCTAATGTGTCCTTGTACCTGAACTTGGTCTGAATAACTCAGAAGCCACAGGTGAATTTGCATTTCTAATTACCTTCTAAATAATTATTTTTATGTAATCAGATTAGCATCAGTATCTGAAAGACTTCTGGGGATCTTATGCAAGACATTCTACTTTTCCATTCATCCACAAAGAGATTGACTAGTTCTCTCTGGTCTTGACATTCCTTAAATTATTGGCATAAAGGCAAAATGTTCTCTACTTTTTTTCCTTTCTCCATATTAGTTTTCTTTCCTGACCCCTCTAGTGTTAGTTTTTACCCTAATCTCTTCCTCTCCTGCATTGCCTTCCTTTCCTTCTATCTATTCCTGTGATGTGGAATTTCACACTGTATGCTGTGATTACCAATAATGAATAAAGAAACTACCTTGGCCTGTTGATAGGGCAGAACTTTGGTAGACAGGGAGGACTGGACTGAGCTTGGAGAAAGAAGGGCACTAGTCAGGGAGACGCCATAGATCTTTGGCCAGAGGTAGATGTGCTGAAACTTTGCTGGTAGGCCATGACCTTGTGGTGATATACAGATTAATAGAAATGGGTTAAATTAAGATGTAGGAGTTAGCCAATAAGAAGCTAGAGCTAATGGGCCAAGCAGTGTTTTAATTAATACAGTTTCTGTGTGGTTATTTTGGTTTTGGGCAGCCAGGACAAACAAGCAGCTCCATCCAACATTCCTGCCTTGTTTTTCCTAACCCTACACTTTCTAACAATTTGTATCCTTATTTTCCATCTCTCGGGAACCTCTTTCCCCTCCCTCTCTTTTTCTCTATTTCTTTCCTTCCTTATTGGTTCTGGGGACTAAACTAGGTCCTCTTGTGTATTAAGAACACTCATGCTCACCCACCTGTTCTTTCCAGTTAGAAGCCTTACTAAGAACTGCCATTTGGAAGTACACAGAGTAAGTGGAGCTTTTCATGACATGTTTGACACAAGATATACTCTCCCATTGTATAAATCAGCAGTTTTACTTCTTAAATTATGTCATAGATAAAATTATTGTAGGATAAAACGATGTTGTTCTTGCTCCTAAAATGTTGTGTGGTATGTTTAACAAAGAAAAAAACTGTAATTATCACCTCAACACCAGAACAATGTACTTGAGCAGTAGATGTGTCCTAAGATAACAGGTGTAAATTAGACAATTTTATAACATTACTGACTCATGTAGAGATAATGTCATTGTGAAGTTTCTTTTCATATACTTCAATTAGGCCATGCTAGTTGGCATATTGAACTCAGGCCTTTTAACATTTGAAAGCAAAATGTTTAATGAATTATCCATATTTGTAATAATATTTATAATATTTATTCAAGCTAGTTTTGCCCTAAAAGTTTTCCAAGGTCAATGTTACTTTGCAGTGTCATGTTCCAACCTGCTTTGGCCATTGTTCTTACTTAATATCCATCACAATTTCATATAATAGCCACAAAATTTCTTCCAAGTCCCTGAGAAGACAAAGTTTGTTCTATGTTTGGACTATTAGTTATTAAGAATAATTCTTTGCAAGAAATAAAGTGAATATAAACTAATATATAGTGATACACAACTGTGATCCCAAAACAATGGAAGTTGAGGCAGGAGGGCAGTGAGTTCTATGTCAGTCTATATTGTGTAGTGAAACCTTGTTTCAAATATACAAATATACAAGCAAATAAACAAAACAAATGAAGCCAACAAACAAGAAAAAAAAACAAATGCAACCAGTTTAACTAGGCACAAACTCATAAATAATACATGTATTTTAAAATAAAATGTTTAGATAAATTATATTTCTAAATGTGTGAACTTTAAAAGGGTTAATTTTACTCTACCAGGAGTTATTAAGTCTTAGTTCTATTTTAATCAAGCATTCTCTGGCTGACATGACTTACATAATTAAATTCACTTCCTTCCTTCTCCCAAGGGCTTCATCTTAAACTCTCATAAGAGCTCCCATAGGAAATAGGATACAAGGTCCATTGCACTTGCTTTTCAATTCTTCTTTTTCTGGCGACTTCCTAGGTGAGCAAATGTGACAACAGCAAATTTGAAATTTGGTTTTAAGTTTCTGGTTTTTGGTTGAAAAATAGAGAATGTTGTTACATTAATCACATAATTATAATCACATAATTTTAAATAAGACTAGATCTTCTAAGAAAGGTGAGGGAGGCCAGAACCAAGCCAAGAAGGGGGAAGGGGCTCAGAACCAGGGCAACAAGGGGGAAGGACACCAGAACCAGGACAAGAAGGGAAAAGCAACTCAAAACCAGGGCAAAAAAAAAAGTGAAAGGAGCTCAAAACCAAGGCAAAAACACAGAAGGGGCCCAAAGTCAGGGCAAGAAAGGGGAGAGGACCCAGAATCAGGGCAAAAAGGGGGATGGAAACCTCAACCAAAGCAAGAAGAGGGAAGGGGCTCCCAACCAGAGTAGAAAGACTGATGCAGTTGCTAATCAGGGCACAAAAACAGAAGGTGTCTCAAACCAAGGAAAAAAGGCTGAGGGGCCCTCCAATCAAGGCAAAAAGATAGACGAATCCCCCAATCAGGGCAAAAAGGTAGACACAGCTGCCAATCAGGGTAAAAAGTCAGTGTAGGCTCCTGCCCAGGGTAAAAATGCAGGAATGGTCCAGAGCCAGGAGGCACGAAAGCAAGAGGCGCCTGCAAAGAAAAAGTCTGGTTCAAAGAGAAAAGGCGAGCCTAAAATCTAAGATTGCGGCAACCCTTTTTCTGCCCTGCAAGATGCTGGTCTCCACAGTTGGAAGCATAGTGTTCATATGAGGGTGAGGCCCAAAGGCTTATTGAGATCCTCTCTGAGAAGACTGGAATTACTCAGGACACCTGGCATAAGGCCACTCAAAAGTGTAACCCTGTAGCAATTCTGAAACGCCAGCTAGAAGAGAAAGAAAAGCTGCTAGCCTCAGAGCAAGAGGATGCGGCTGTTGCCAAGAGCAAACTAAGGGAACTCAACAAGGAGATGGCTTCAGAAAAGGCCAAAGCTGCAGCTGGGGAGGCCAAGGTAAAAAAGCGGCTGGTAGCTCGGGAGCAGGAGATTGCAGCTGGGCAGGCACGAATGCAGGCCAGATAACAGGACCATATAAAGGAGGTGCAGCAGCCGCAGGGCAAGATCCGGATTCTTCAGGAGCAGCTGAAAAGTGGCCCAAACACCCAGCTGGCCTGCCTACAGCAGGAAAACTCCATCTTGAGGGATTCTTTGAACAAGGCCCCAAGTCAGGTGGAAAGCAAGCAGAACACAGAACTGGCAAAAGCTCAGATAGGAGCTTAGCAAGGTCAACAAGGAGCTAGGGGAGAAGTCATGGATCCTCCGCCTGAGATGGACACCGGTTAGAATCTTGCCGGTAAGCCACAGACACGTGGCAATACACAGATTACTAAAAATGGGTTAAATTAAGGTGTAAGAGTTAGCAAATAAAAAGTTAAAACTAATGGCCAAGCAGTGTTTCAATTAATATAGTTTCTGTGTGGTTATTTTGAGTGTAAACTAGCCTGGCTGGGACAAACAAGCAGGCCCTCCTGTAACAATGTACTATTTGTATGATGTATCAGATCTAACCTAGGGCTTCATGAAACCTAGTCAATGGCTTTACAACTGGGCTTTACCCCAGCCATGGACTTTGTGGTACTTAAAGAAAAAGATACTCCAGTAGAAAGTTTGTGAAATCCTGTATAAATACAAATTTCATCAATCACTCAAATTTGTTTTTTCTTTAGATTCTTTTCACAACATTGTTTCATCATCTTCATGTCTAACCTAGGTTTTTACAGTAGTTTGACAAATTATCTTTTTTCCATTTTCAAAACTCAGACATGAAGAGACTAAAAGAAAATAAGAAAACATTGAAATTAATGTTGCAAGTAATTATACTTTTTACAGTAGTCTAGCATGCAGTTATAATATTGTTTTAATAAAATTATTATTGGATATTACTCTTATAAATTATTTTCAAAAGAACTAATGATTAAAATTCTCAAAACTCAGGTATCTCCATAAAATAAAAATTTAGGCTTTAGTTAATTAGGCTTGTAGTCTGGTCACTTTTTCCAGCTTTTAAGTGGGTTCCTTTGAAGTGTCCTACAGAAGTTTGTGTTGAAGAATTGAGAAGACACAGGCAGATCAAATGAGAAATGCTTCCTCATTTCTTGGAGAAATAATTGTCATTATTGACTGATTTTCAGACTTTCTTTGAAGAAGAACGCTTAAAAGAAATCCCACACTAGCTCAGAATTGAGTATAATAGAGGGTTATTTGTTTAGGGGGGTGACTCACAGACCACAATCCTCTGCTCAGATGGGGACCAGTTGGAAAAGAGGCTGGATGCATGCTAAATAATATAAGAGGCCATGCCCAAGTGGGCAGGAAACTTAACTTAAAGGCTATTGGTGGTAGTGATTCCTACAGCACCTCTCCCTTTGTTTAAATAAGAGAGCTCTAAGCCTAATACAAAATTATATAAATAAAAACAAATAGATCAAGCAAAAACGTGATAAATGTTTCAATAATTATCCTATCCTAATGAGTTTGAGTCTTGTATAATAAATAACTTGGCCAAGTCATGAGAGGAAAATAACTAAAACACCAAAGATCCAAGAAGGGAACTAATACTACTTGATTAAGCAGGAAGTGTAATCAAGCAGCTTCCAAAATGTGCAACAAATGACAGAGACAACTGGCTACGTGTGCAGTCACCCAAAGTCTCATTTGGAGTGTTGAAGCAACCAACTTTGGCCAAGGCCTAGAGTAACTGACAGACCATTCTCAGAGGCAGGAAATTTTCAAAACTATTTTACTCTGTCCTGGCCAGATTTGACAGTCTTTTTTCTTATATCCTGCTTGTTCTGTCCAGACATCATGCATTCTGTCAGTGGTCAATGCATGAATAGTTCCTTGCCCAAAGGCCAGTTTTGCCAAGAAGAAAACAAACTCCAAATGGAGTGTCTTCAGTGCTCAACATTCTCTTGGGAATAGATCAGTGCTGTCAGGAGCAATTGTATCTCACTGCAACAGAACCCTAAGTTATTTAAATGCCATATTCTACAGTTCTTTGAAGTGGTTGAAGATTACCTATCTATGCAAAATTCAATCTCTGTGTATCTAAAGAACCTGATTAGTCTAACTATAAGTATGACAAACATAGATGACTATTGAGCTATAATTCTTAATACCTATATATAGCTTGTAAAAAGTAAGACTTCATATTAGAATATATAATAAACAACTGCGCATCAAATTAGGACAATTATCTCAAAATGTAAACAATGTATAAGTATCTTGATCAAAGGTAGAAATGTACATTGCAATATGACAAAAATATCCTAAAATTGTATCAGTATATAAAAATGTTTTAGGCAGAGGTAGAAGAGATAAAATATGACAAAACAACTTTGCTTAGATATATAAATATTATAGATGGAAATAGGAACATATTCAATATAATTTAAGCTTGTATTAATATACAAGAATCTATACCAATGTAAATTGCCTATAAATAATAGCTCACAAGTATTCACTCTAATACTATTATTAGTGTGAATAAGCTCACACTAATCTATTATCCCATCCAATTTCCCCTTTTTTCAGAGATCCCTGATCTCAAAAATATTTTTGTTTAAGTGAAAGACTTGTATAAAAAACACTTTAAGAAGATGCTGAATAAAGGAATTGATGATGACACAGGAAAAAGAAAAAACCTTCCATGCTCATGAATTAGCAAGATTAAGATTGTGAAAATGCCCACCCTACCAAAATCACTCTTCAGATTCAATGCAATTCACATAAAAATTCCAACACAATTTCTCACAAAAATTAAAAGAAAAAACCAACAATCTTCAATTTCATATAGAAACACAAAAAAACCTCAGGATATCTAAAAGTAATTTAAGAACTATTGGAATTATTACCATCTCAGATTTCAAAGTTGTATTACAGAGCTATTATAATAAAAACAGCATGGTATTTGTATAAACAAATGTGTTGATCAATGGAATAGAACTGAAGACCTAGATATAATTTCACACACCTACAGACACCTATTTTTGACCAAGAAGCCAAAAATACACACTGGAGAAAAAATGGCTTCTTCAACAAATGGTTCTGATCAAACTGGATGACTGCATGTAGAGGAATGAAAACTGATCCCTATGTATCATCCTACACAAAACTCAGCTGCAAATGGACTAAGGACTTCAACATAAGACCAGAAACCCTGAGACTCATATAAGAAAAAGTGAGAAATTGCTTCTAACTCATTGGTACAGAAGGATCTTCTGAATAAGGCATCAAATGCACAAATACTAAGATCAGCAATTAATTAATGATAGCTCATAGTGCTGCAATACCTCTGTATGGCAAAGGACACCATCATTCTTCTAAAGTGCCAGCCTACCAAATGGGAAAAGATCTTTCTAAATATACATTTGATAGTTGATTAGTATCTAGAATATACAAGCAACTAAAATACTTAACGTCAAGAAAAGTAGCCAATTAAAAATGGGATATAGAACTAAACAGAGTTCTCAAAAGATGAAATGCAAATGGTTCATCAACATTTAAATATCTAACATTCTTAGCCATCATGGAAGTTCAAATTATTTTGCGATTTCATATTACCCCAGTCAGAATGGCCATGAGAAATAAAACAAACAGCAACACATTATGGCAAGGAGGTAGGGAAAGGAAAATCCTCATTCATTTTGGTGTGAATACAAATTCCAGGCAGTGTCGGGGATGTCTTAGACATGAGTCTAAGGCGGACCAGTCCTTGGTTGACCACTCCTACAATCTCTGGACCACTCTTACCCTATCCCCTCCCCCCATGGCATATTCTGTAGGCAGGGTAGGGCAAAGCAGGGCAGGACAGGGCAGGGCAGACTGTAGGTTTTAGGTTGTGTGGCTGGGTTGTTGTCCCAGTCCCTCCAACTGGAAGTCTTGCCTGGTCATAGGCTATGGCCAGTTCAGGCTCCACATTCACTATTGCTAGGAGTCTTCTTTTGGTTGATATTGTTGTTTTTCTTTTTTGAGACAGAGTTTCTCTGTGTAGCTTTGGAGCCTGTCCTGGAACTAGCTCTGTAGACCAGCCTGGCCTCAAACTCACAGAGATCCACCTGCCTCTGCCTCTTGAGTGCTGGAATTAATGGTGTGTGCCACCACCACCTGGCAACTACTAGGAGTCTTAGCTGGGGCCATCCTTGCAGATTTCTTGGAGGTTCCCCTGCACAAGGTTTCTATCTGACCCTGAAATTCCCCCCTTTACCAGTCATCTCTATGAGTACTCTTCCCCCTCCATCCACCTCCCAACCGGTTCCCTCATATTCCCATCCTTACCTACCTCTAGTTCACTCACGAGAACTGGGTCTACTGGGCCCTCCTTGTCACCTCACCTCTCTGAGGCTGTGGACGGTAGCATGACCATCCTTCACTTTAAGTACATCCCAGTCTTATGGAGGCATCTTCGTAATTAATGTTCCTACCTCTCAGATGACTTTAACTCTTATGAAATCGACATAATACTATCTAGCAACTTACTCTGTCTGTTTTATTATATATTCAAGGACCACATGCTGAGGAGTGGCACTGCCCACATGGGCTTTGTCCTCCCACATCAGTCACTAATTAAAAAAAGTAACACATTCTTACTTACAGGCCAATCTGGTGAGATTATTTTCTTAATTGAAGTTCTCTGTTCCCAAATGACACTACTTCATGCCAAGTTGACATACATACCTATAGCTAGCATATAGGTCAATTTCATTTTCATTGCCAGTTTTCTTCTTCATTGGCAAAATGAGAAAACATGTAGAAATCATGAGCTCTGAATCCTTTGGGTCTTGATATTTTTGCTAATCACAACAGTTTTTCCCAACAGTCAGTGTTGCCTTTAGCTTATTTTTTTGGTAATTAAAGGCAGTTCAAAGGGTTTATTTTTACTTGGTCTGTACTGTCAAAAAGTACACTGACTAGAGCAAAAACATCAGTGCATTTAAGAAGAGCCAGGACGTTCGTTGGCTCACTCCTTTCTGCCCATTTACGCGGCCGAGGAAGCATCGCTGAAGGCTCTCATTCCCTGCCGTCCTGTCCAAGTCAGAGTCTCCCAAGGAGCCGGCACAGCTGCGGAAGCTCTTCGTTGGAGGGCTGAGCTTCGAAACCACCGAGAGTCTGAGGAGTCATTTTGAGCAATGGGGAACACTCACGGACTGCGTGGTCACGAGAGATCCAAACACCAAACGATCCAGGGGCTTTGGGTTTGTTACGTTCGCCACTGTGGAGGAAGCGGATGCCGCTATGAATGCGAGACCCCATAAGGTGGATGGAAGAGTCGTGGAACCCAAGAGAGCTGTGTCGAGAGAGGATTCTCAGAGACCGGGTGCCCACTTAACCGTGAAAAAGATCTTCGTTGGTGGTATTAAAGAAGACACGGAAGAACATCACCTGAGAGATTATTTTGAGCAGTATGGGAAGATTGAAGTGATTGAAATCATGACTGACAGAGGCAGTGGAAAAAAGAGAGGGTTTGCTTTTGTCACCTTTGATGACCATGACTCTGTGGACAAGATTGTCATTCAGAAATACCATACTGTGAACGGGCACAACTGTGAAGTAAGAAAAGCCCTCTCCAAGCAGGAGATGGCTAGTGCTTCGTCCAGCCAAAGAGGTCGAAGTGGTTCTGGAAACTTCGGTGGTGGTCGTGGAGGCGGTGTTGGCGGCAATGACAATTTTGGTCGAGGGGGAAACTTCAGTGGTCGTGGTGGCTTCGGTGGCAGCCGTGGTGGTGGTGGATACGGTGGCAGTGGGGATGGCGATAATGGATTCGGTAATGATGGAAGCAATTTTGGAGGTGGTGGAAGCTACAATGATTTTGGCAATTACAACAATCAGTCTTCAAATTTTGGACCAATGAAAGGAGGAAACTTTGGAGGCAGAAGCTCTGGCCCTTATGGTGGTGGAGGCCAGTACTTTGCTAAACCACGAAATCAAGGTGGCTATGGTGGTTCCAGCAGCAGCAGCAGCTATGGCAGTGGCAGGAGGTTCTAATTACAGCCAGGAAACAAAGCTTAGCAGGAGAGGAGAGCCAGAGAAGTGACAGGGAAGCTACAGGTTACAACAGATTTGTGAACTCAGCCAAGCACAGTGGTGGCAGGGCCTAGCTGCTACAAAGAAGACATGTTTTAGACAATACTCATGTGTATGGGCAAAAAAACTCGAGGACTGTATTTGTGACTAATTGTATAACAGGTTATTTTAGTTTCTGTTCTGTGGAAAGTGTAAAGCATTCCAACAAAGGGTTTTACTGTAGACCTCTTCTCACCCGTGCTGTTGATTGCTAAATGTAATAGTCTGATCGTGACACTGAATAAATGTCTTTTTTTTTTCTTTAAAAAAGAAAAAGAAGAAGAAGAGCCAGCCAAGATAGTGATAAATAAACCAATATTTAGATTTTGCAAGTTGTCCAGTATGTATACTCCAACTTTGCATTTCAGAGTTGGAAAAAATGCAAAGACATGTGTTGTAGGCCCACATATCCCATTTTAATATGGCTCTAGGCCAAAACTCTAGTTTCTTTTCATCAGTATCAGTCACAAAGAAAATATTATTTTGCTAAATCAGATGATATTGATGGGTGTCCATTTATACTGTATATAAACTGCAATGACATTCAGAAGAGTCATTCTTGGCCTTTCCCACTTGGAATCAGATCCTCTCCAATGAACTCAAAGAGGCCATTTTAATTGTAGAGCTTACCACTGTCACTTTTTCTTCCAAAGAAAATGTACTTCAAAACATTTAAATGTTTCTGGGACTACTCTTTCCATTGTATTACTTCAGTTTTCATGGAGGCTATATCTTTTGGATTCTATGTAATAATTCTAATTTAATATGTCCTCATTTTAGAAAGATATTTCACTGGAAATTTAGAGTTATTCTTTTTTTCTTTCTTTATTTTAAAGATACTTCTGTACTTTCATTATTTCACAGTAAATCTACTGTGACTCACATTGTTCCTCCTCTGTACTTAAATGTCTATTACCGATTTATAATATGTCTCTCTTTTTTAATCAGCCCCCTTTTTAGTGTTTTTTTTTTTTTTTTGGTTTTTCGAGACAGGGTTTTCCTGTAGTTTCTAGAGCCTGTCCTGGAACTAGCTCTTGTAGACCAGGCTGGTCTCGAACTCACAGAGATCCGCCTGCCTCTGCCTCCCGAGTGCTGGGATTAAAGGCGTGCACCACCACCGCCCGGCCCCTTTTTAGTGTTTTAAGACAAGGTCTATCTGTGTGGCTCAGACATGTCTTCAAATGAGAACTTCCTGCCACAGCTTTCTGCATCCTGGGAGTATATAATGTGATGTGTATCATCAATCCTGAGTATGGACTATATTTTCTTTGCAAGGTTGTTAATTTTTGAAATTCATCTTAGTGTCCATTGCTTAGGGTGGAGAGAATTCAAAATCCTTAAGATTATGCATTATCAATCGGTAAACTGAGTTATAAGATCTTAGTTTATGTTACATCAGTTTAATTTTTGGTTTTATTTGTATACTTGAAGGTAGTCTAGTCATTGTACAGGTTGTTAATCCTTTGAGTTTACTTAAAACAGTATGTTTTATCTAGGACTCATGACTCAAAAGAATTTTAAAAGACTTATGAAATAAAACTTTAATAAAGTATATTAGTTAACAGTACATACAACATATTTAACCACATATCTTGAAATTTATTGTCCTGTCAACCAGTTTTTTCTCACATTTATGATTTTGTAAGCTGATTCTAGATTGTCCTTCCTAGGATAGACCCAGATGGGTGACTGTCTTTTGAGTCAGGTTTCAGATTATTGATTGGTTGAAAGTCTACTCTGTGTAATTTATTTGGGACCCTAGGTGCAAAGTCAGTTATTCCTCATGGTGTGCTTTTTACATTTCAGCTTTTATTTGAAATATAAAAAGGTTTTCAAATTTTTAAAAAGAAGTTTAAAGATTGGAAGAGACAATGGTGGAGCACATGAAACTTACTTCAGTGAACAAAATGGTTCTTAATGGTTAAGACAAGATTGTGTATTTGTGAGTATAGTCATCCATCCACGTTATTAGAGGTGGGTTCCAAAGATACCAAAGTCATCAGATGCTCAGCTTCTTAGAGAAAATGGTATTGTATGTGTGCAGAACCTGCTCATATACCATATACGTTACAAAGATCTACAGATTATTAGTAATGCCTAATTTAGCATGTTATGCAAATAATTGATATTTATTATTTAAGGGATAATAACAAAGGTCTATATGTTAATATGGACACATCTTCTGTCTGGATAATATTCTTTGAACTTTCTTAAATTCAGAGATGAGGAATTCATGGCTACCAAGGGTCAATGATACAGGAGATGAGGGATGGATTTTCTGATGATTCTGAGTCTTTGATGAACTTAGAAGAAATAAAGCATGCATAAATTACACATACTGTGGTTTCTTCTCTTTTAAAAAAGAATGTCTCATTTCTGAAGTATAGAATAGAAGCTGGAGAAACTCACCAAACCTGCAGATGTGAGAAAGCATCAAAGAACATTTCAGTGAAAAACTTGTCTGGATCAGAAGGTGTCATCAACAACAGCCTATGTAAGTACCTGGACTTTTACTCAGCCTTGTGTGAACATAGAAAGAAAGAATTCCACTATCTAAGCAGGAAGCATTTAAATATTTAAATTTAAAATAAGTCAACTTCTTTTAAAATTGAAGAAATAATATCATTTATGAATTTCTGGTAGTAATGTAAAACAGTACAGCTTCTCTACAAAAACAATCCTTATAAAGTTAGACACAGGGCTGCCAAGTAATCTAGCAATTTCATTTATATATCTCTCATATTTATATATTATACACAAAGCACATACACATATATTTACATATAAAAAAGATTAGACTGACCACAACAGATACTTCTATACCAATGTTCATAGAAGCTATATTTACAAGAGACAATGTGGGTAAGCTAAAATGAATTATCAACATACAATGTATTTATAATATATTGAACATGACTGGATAGGGATGGAGAGATGGCTCAGGAATTAAGAGCCCTTGTTGAACCTAAGTTCAGTTTCCAGTGCCCACATGGTGACATACCATGTGTCATCTGTAACTCCAGTTCCAGGAAAGCCAGTGCATCTCTTTGTGGGCACCAGACATGGGGTATATATACATACATGCAGGAAGACACTCATACACACAAAATAGAAATATAATAAAAATTATGGATATGTATATGATTAAATATACTACAATTAAGGGTTATATATTAAATTGTATAGTTAAGAACATATTCAGCATAAAGGAAGAATGGCATTTTGATATATGCTTGTTATAGTTTAAAAATGAAATGTCACCCATAGGATCTTATTTTAAATGCCCCCTTCCTCTCTTTCCACAGTAGCTAGTGAGAGGAAATATTATTCCTAGCCTATTGAACTTGAAGAATTGCCTGCTTATGTGTTTTTGGTACGTATTTCTCTGGTTTTAGCTCTTGACTCATATTGTCTCTGAACCTCTGGGGCTGTCATTTGGCAAGTATCCCCAGAATCACATGGTTGCTATAGCATAGCTCTCTCCCTGTCTCCTTGTCCCAAGGGTCACAGTCATATACTATATCTTATATACCTTGCACAGTGTTAGCTGTTGATAGACAGACTTCTGATTTTTTTTGTACTATAGAGAGCTATTACAATTCTAGAAAATTTCTGCTATGCAAGATTCTCTGACGAGGGTGTCAATATCTTGCAGTTCAGGAGTCCACTGTGCTGTTTGAGTTTTGTCTTCTTCTGAAATCCAAAATTTGTCACTAAGTAGACAGTGGGACTGTTACAGGGATCGGCTAACTCACTTCTCTTTTCTCAGTGGCCATAATTCTTCTATGGGTGTTATTTAATGCTCCAAACCAATAACTTCATATATTTTATCTGTTTGATTATTGTTTATGAAATCAGAGCAAGTCTTCTAACAATTATTCAGTATAGCTGGATGTAAATGTTGAATTATTATGTTTCTAATTTTTAGAGTTTCAAGTTTGCCTTACAAACATATGATTAAGGCTAGAGAGATGAATTTGTCAAACATCTGTGAGATAAGAGCAGGTTTGGTTTTTTTTTCTCAGTTCTAAGGGTTTCAGCAAACTAAGACTTTATCTATGGGATTTTCCACAGACAGGTTAATGCAAATCACACAACACCCTCAGCAAGGTGCAGAGGTAAGCTTCTCAGTTCTGTTTTCTTCACCAGAACACTTTAGTTGGCCTGCTTCTTCACAGTGTCAATGGCTTAGTGAGTACAATGTTCTAGTTGCTATAATATAGACTGGCTTTTAATTTAAGGAGAAATTCCTAAGTTTAGTGTTTACTTAAACTTTAGACTTAAGCCTAGGACTCTGGTACATGTTAAACCCTAGGCTTTGGGGAAATTTACTGCATTCTGGTTTTTTTCATAGGTCACTGAGCTTAGTTTTTGCTCATTATACTGACTTTGAATATTTTATTTGTTTCTACCTGGGGATTTCCTTTGCTTATGTTCAATCTCAGTTCTGTGTTTAAAATTAATTTGGATTTAATATTCAGTTTTCGAATTATTTTTTTGTGGCTGAGGAAACTTCAAGAGTCAGTAAGTTTACCACCAAATTCTTTGACTTATGTTATAGGAGGGACCCTATCTGTCTTTTAAGTAAAACATTTTCTTGACTCATATTTAGCCTTTAGGGGATGAGTTATCACTCCATGCCTTTCTATCAAAAGAAACCAAAGTGTTAGAGTGTGAAGGTTCTCAATAGCATGGATCGTGTTAATTTAATCTGTACCATCCAGAAATCCAAGCAGAACAGCAATCAAACAATACCCATTGAAGAGAACATAAAGGGGGTTCTGAAATTTCACTAAGAATGAGTATCTATTAAATTTAGTTTTCTTTAAAGGAAACAAGACAAAAGTTCACTTTTGTCTTCATGTATTCACTGTTACCTAAGTCTGCAAATGAACCCTCAACTAGCAACTATTTTTTCCCATTACTTTGATGAGGAAATAAGAGTACTAGGGGGAAAAGGCTCTAATTATAAGTAGATGATTTAGTCAGTGGAATTCTTGTCATACAAGCATGAGGACCCAAGTTCATATCCTAAATACCTTTTATAAAATGGGTCTAGGCAGCCGGGTAGTGATGGTGCACACCTTTTATCCCAGCACTTGGGAGGCAGAGGCAGGTAGATTTCTGTGAGTTTAAGGCCAGCCTAGACAACAGAGCTAGTTCCAGGACAGGTTCCAAATCTACAGAGAACCCCTGTCTCAAAAAAGAAAGAAAGAGAGAGGGGGGGGGAAGGAAGGAAGGAAGAAAGAAAGAAAGAAAGAAAGAAAGAAAGAAAGAAAGAAAGAAAGAAAAACAAGAAGGATCACATAGCAGTATAGAGCTATAATACTAGCACTGGGATGCAGAAGCAGGTGGATCACTAAGATTTTATGGTCGAGAAGAATAACCAACCATTCTAGTCAATGGTGATCACTGGGTTCAGTGAGAAGGCCTGTTACAAAAACACAAAACTAACCAACAAACAAACAAAACAGACAAGATAGAGAATGATAGAAGACAACATTCCAATTTCAAATATTCCAAATTCCAAAATATGTAAAATATCCACACAAAGAGGACAAAAATAAAGCCTAGTAAGAAGTAATACCATCAAAAAGAAGCATGGCTTCCATTAGTTATAGAGTAGAAAATGATGAAATAGATTAACATATCTTTCAATTTTGTTCAATTTAACGAAATAACTTGAATATAAAACATGTTTATATGTTTTATAAATATAATTACATAATTAACATCCAGATGAGGACCTGTGAGGAATGGCTGGCTAAGCTCTCAGGAGGCAGCTTGAGGTATTAAAGAGCCGTATTCAGGATTTGAAGCCGTAGCCTGTGAAATGCTCAAGATAAGTACCCTTATGAGAGAAGAAATCAGGAAACAGTAGGTGCCCTAAAACTTCTTACTCTCTTGCATATACAGAAGAAGCAAGAGCATTTTAAGGAGCTCATATAGTGTAGTGACTACAAGAATCTCCAATTGACTTCAAGTCTGAAGTAGCTGGAAGTGTATCATACTTCCTCAATTTAAGAAAATCCCTGGGGACCTCTAGCAAGAAACCTATGCCATGGGATTGCCCCACGTTTCTCTTAAGATGACGGGAACTCTGGTGTTTTTTGTTTTGTTTTTTGTTGTAAATGAATGAATCATCTATAAACCTTTGACTCTGAGTCTTTTGGGGTGTGTGTGTGTGTGTGAGTGTGTGTGTACATTGGGGAGTTGTTATGTGATACTATTCTGGGAAAGATGTGAACAAATGTCTACTCAGTTCAGATAGGAAAAACGACACATCAAAGTACAAATTGGTGAACCAATGAATTTGGCGGGGGTTACTTGTAGGAGCAGAAATGACTCAGAGTCAGCTGCATCACCAAAGCCATCTCTAGCAGGGGTCACAGCCCATGAAAGTGGAAGTCTGATCTCACTGCACTACTTGCAGGCAGCCCAACAGGTTGGAGAAGATCCTTTCCCAATGGCCCTTCCAATGTCCCAGCTGATCTGAGCCTCTTCCAGACAGTTCAGCTCTTTCAGACTCTTTGACTGGTCACTGCTTCTTCTAGAAGTCTGGGCTTGTTTGATAGTCTTCTCTGTTTATCTACTCTTTGGGAGGGAAAAGCCTAGTGAATCTGGTCAGTCAGAGACTTCCTGATGCTATTATGAGTCATTTGCTTCCTGTCATGATGAGCTTCCTTGCAGTATTTTACTTCCCCTTAGAACAACCTGTTGGTCCACTCCCTGCAAACACATCCTGTCTTGTTTCTCTCCAAGACTTGAAGGTTTTAATTCTATAGGAAATGGCCACACAACAGGGGCTCAGTGGTCAAAGTGGAGATAGGGTGGAAATATGACGCTAACTGAGAAAACTGAGGAGCATGGCAGGAAATAAGTACGCGTAGTACCAGAGTCCTTTATTCAGTTTAAAGATCCTCATACCAGGGGCTGGAGAGATGGCTCAGTGGTTGAGAGCATTGCCTGCTCTTCCAAAGGTCCTGAGTTCAATTCCCGGCAACCACATGGTGGCTCACAACCATCTGTAATGAGGTCTGGTGCCCTCTTCTGGCCTGCAGACATACACACAGACAGAATAAATAAATAAATATTTTTTAAAAAAAAAGATCCTCATACTAGCAGGACCCAGGATTCCTGGAGAGACAGATTTTAAGGGCTGAGAACAGGATAGCCCAGATTGGCCTTGGGCAGAGGGCAATATTCAAGGGGTGAGTCCTAGAAGAAGACCTTAGAGAAAGCCTAAACTGTATATAATAAAGTTTTAAAGAGCCTACATAATTCCTAATTTAAAAAGTAAATGAGTTTATTAAGTAAAGAAAGAGGGAGACCAGCAATGGCAATGGTGGTTTTTATTGGTTTTGGCAGAGTTAGTCAAAGACAACTCTGCTTCTCCCACCAAAGTCCTTTGTCAGTCTTTTTGGTATCTTTATAATAAAGGTTAACTACACTGATAAAACTTTCTAAGCTCTAGGGAATCAGAAATAGAGGGTGGCAGTGTTCTTTCTTGGAAGAAAGAACTTTCATTTTAACCTTGCTTCAGCTGACTTTACAGAAACTCAGACTCACAGAATTCACTCATTTCATAACTAGGGACTTTACTTAAGTGAAAGTTATCGCCAATAGAAAATAGTTTCTTCCCTGTATAACAACAGATAAATTGTGGTGACTCTAATGACTCATACCCAAAATCAACTAAAGTAATTCTCACACAGTCTATGTGTTTCACCTAATATGAAAATTAATTTGCAAATACATACAATATATTTATATCACTTGATGGAGACATAACTGCCACTGATCAAAATCCACTTGGTTGTTTAAAAAAGGAAAACAAAACACCTTGCCCTAAAAGTAGCTGTATTTGAAAAGAGACTTAATCATTAGCAACTCAGTATAACTGGTACTTGTTCAAATTTAGTTTTTCACAGACATGAAATACCCTTATGTATGGAAGCTTCTGGTACTCCCCAGATGCTGTCCTTATACCTCAAATCTCTAGAAATGGGCATCAAAAATAAAGGAAAAAAGAATATGTAAAGTTTAATTTAAAAAATCTAGACAATGTTTCACTTTGTAGCCCAGACTAGGTTTAACTCTTGGCAATATTCCTGACTCAGCCTTTCGGGTGACAAATTACAGGTATAAGGCAGCTTGGCAGCATATGTAGAATTTTTAAAGTGTTCAGATTTTAGTTTTCTTTTTATTAAGGAATAGTAAAGAACAAATACACATAGCAATAGAAAACAATAGGAATAATGCTTTTAAATAGCATTATTTTCCATCTCAGAACCCATGGAGTAAATTTTTTTCAGAATAAGTCTGGGTATTGTGTATTTATTTTGTCAATTCTGCTTGAAATGTTATTTTCTGTTTACTGTAGATTAAAGGCTATGTTTAAGCCATGGGAAAATTCTTTTTATTATTTCTACATTTATGTCTATATTTGAAATGCTTCATATCTATTGTGATGTTTATGAATATATATATGTATGTATTTATATGTATATATGCATTTGTGTGTCATATGTCTATATGATTTGATGGAGAAACATTATCTAAACCAAGTTCTTATGCAAAGCATTATGTACATTTGAACATTATCAGACACTTCAAATTATTGTCTAGTTATTTCCCCACAGTTAAAATTTAGGGTTCTGTCACTAAGTGAGACTAAGTTATATTCAGTTGTTTATGTATATCAAACAAATGTTTCACCAGAATTTTCTCAACATTGAATGCCAAAAATTTTGGCATTATGGAAATACACAATCGGTATATAACTTGATTTGCATATCTCTGAATAATTCCAAGGTTGAAATTCTTACCATATGTTTACTAATTATATATAATTTCACTCTTTAATAATAGCTTATTTTATGGTTCACAATTTTTTATTGTTTTTATTGAGCCATATATTTTTCTTCACTCCTTTCCTCTCCCCTCCCTTCTACCCTCTGTCATGGTCCCCATGCTCCCAATTTACTCAGGAGATCTTGTATTTTTCTACTTCCCACATAGATTAGATTCTTGTATGCCTCTGTTAGGGTTCTCTTTGTTGTCTAGGTACTCTGGGATTGTGAATTGTAGGCTGGTTTTTCTTTGCTTTATGTCTAAAAGTCACTTATGAGTGAATACATACGATATTTGTCTATCTGGGTCTGGGTTACCTCACTCAATATGATGTTTTCTAGATCCATACATTTGCCCACAAATTTCAAGATGTCATTATTATTTTCTGCTGTGTAGTACCCCATTGAATTCATGGCTCATGATTATTAATTCACCTCCTTTTTATTTTTCAGTCTGTAGAATTCATTGCACATCAGTCATTTACCTGTTGCCTATCACACCAGTTGCTATGATTTGTCTTCTAATTTAAAATTAGAGTGACTTTATCACATAATTTTTTATGTTTAGTTTTTGTCAGTTTTTTAAACAGTGTATTTCTATCTAGTCCTTGTTGATCTGGAACAGACTATGTTGGCTAGGTCTGCTTTGAATTTACAACAGAGCTAGAATTACAGGTGTATATGATCATGCTAACCTTATCACATAAATTTTTAATGTAGTAATTTCTCTTCATTTTTAGTTTTTGTCTTTGTTCAAGTTTATTAAATGATTTCTCTCATTTTTGTGTTGAAGCTTATTCATTTACTTTTAAATCATGTTAGTACGTTTGTGTGTGCATATATATATATATATATATATATATGAATATGGAAAGAAAAAAGTTTTTGTGTTCAAATTTTAGAATCTTAGGCCACCTATAGTTTTCTTTTACAGCATTTCACTCTATTGGTTTATATATTAAACAATGCCTATTAGTATTATTTATAATGAAAATTTTCAAAATTAAAGATATATAAACAATTACCAGTGAGAATATTAAACATTTTTAGATGCAATGTAAATGTTCCCTTCTGATGAACAGTTCCCCTATCTCTTCTTTCTGGGTGATCAGAAGTCAGAATTATATGATTCTTGTTTTTTCAGTAACCAAACACCATACTGTCTTTGTTTCAGTTTTTTTATAATGAATAGCTACATTGTCTGAATTTGAAATTTTTTCTTTCCTTGTCAAATATTTTTTTTCTTGGTACCAGTGTGTCACTGTAATATTGTCTCATTACAAAGAACCTAAGCTTGGCTGAAAGACTCCCCACCCTACCCCAAGTGGGACTTTCAGTTAGTGAAAGTCCCATTAACTATTTAATTATGTGATATGCTGGTCAAAATGAGAAGCTCCTCAGAGCCCCTGATGCATGTAAATTGTACAATTTCATAATAAATCTGGAAATGACAGTTTTTGATTAGCTCTTTTAAAAGGTTAATCCCAGGATACATTTAAGTTTATGTATCTATTTTATAAAATATATAAATATTTGAGTCTCTCCCCCATGTGAGTCTTCTTTACAGGAGTAGAAAAGTATTTCTTCTTTCTCATTATTCAATACATGTAACAATGCTACATTTTTATTGATTTTCTTTTTATATAATTTTATTTTATTTGTTTATTTTACATCCCAGCCACTGTTTCCTCTTTTTCCTCTCCTCCTAGTCTCTACCCCCAACCCCCTCTGTTCTCACCCCCAATTCACTCTTCTTTTTCTGTTTAAGAATGTGCAGGTCTCCCATGATTACCAACAAAACATGGCATATCAAGTTGCAGTAAGACTAAGAACGTCCCCATCGATTAATGATGGGCAGCTTGACCCAGTATGAAGTATAGGGTCTCAAAATCCAGTAAAAGAGTCAGAGACACCCACTGTTCCTGCTGTTAGGAGTCCAAGAAGAGGGCCAAGCTACACAACTATAACATATAGGCAGAGTGCCTAGGCCAATCCCATGTAGGCTCCATGGTTGTTGGTTCAGTCTCTATGAGTCACTATGAGCCCATGTTAGTTGACTGTGGAAGCCTTCCTGTGGTGTCCTTAACCCCTCTGGCTCCTACAATCCTTTCTCCCCCTCTCCTGAAGGATTCCTCAAACTCTACCTAATGTTTGGCAATGGGTCTACATCTGTTTCCATCAGTTGCTAGATGGCACCTCTCTTGATGAGATTCCCCTTGGTATTCTGGGGATGTGTTTGGTTAATGAATAAAGAAGATGCTCGAGCCTATAACAGGACAGAATAGAGTAAGGCAGGAATTCTAAGCAGAGAGAGAGAGAGAGAGAGAGGAGAAAGTAGGCAGAGTCAATGAGAAGCCATGTAGCCTCCTACAGGATACGGAAGCACCAGAACTTTGCCAATAAGAGCTCAGTCAGTAGAGCATGAGACTCTTAATCTCAGGATCATGGGTTCATGCCCCACTTTGGACTCCAGATAAAGGACGCTTAAAAGAAATGCCACACTAGTGCAGAAATGAGATTAATAGATAGTTATTTATTAAGGGATAGACTCACAAATCAATATCTCTGCTGGAAAGGAGAATAGCAACTAAATCCCGCAGCCAGAAAAGAGACCAGGCACACTCTTTACATAAGCATAAATAGTATAAGAGGCCATGCCCCAGTGGGCAGGTAGCTTAAGGGCTACTGGCTGTATGATTTCCTGCAGCAATAAGCCATAGTCACATGGCAATACACGGATTAATAGAAATGGATTAATTTAATATATTGCTCAGCAGTGGTGGTGCATGCCTTTAATCCCAGGATTGGGGAGGCAGAGGCAGGTGGATCTCTATGAGTTTGAGGCCAGTCTGTTCTACAAGAGCTTGTTCCAGGACAGGTTTCAAAGATACAGAGAAACCTTGTCTTGAAAAACCAAAAAACAAACAAACAAACAAAAATAAAACTAAAAAAATACATGTAAGCTATTGGCCAAACAGTATTGCAATTAATATAGATTTCTGTATGATTATTTTGGGAATCTGGGCAGCTAGGAATGAAGAAGCAGTCTCCACCTAAAGAATTGGCACCAACGTGGGTAACTATATCTACATAAAACCTGAGAGAGCTTGAAAAGGAATTCTAGACACACACACACACACACACACACACACACACACACACCCTAGAGTTTAGTGCAACTAGACTCTGTTTGCTGGCAGCAAGCAGAGACATGGCTTCTTTAAGAGGTTTCCTGACTCAGTTTTAGCAGAAAGAATTGTACAGTTTCTTTAAGGGAAGGTTTCCTGGTTCATGCTATTTGCACAAAGGGTTCTGGGTCTTTCAGGAGGCCAAGCATTTGAATGGGTACTACAACTTGCTTAATTACAGCATGCAACATAGACCCATTGTGTACCTGAAAATGTAACCGTATGTATGACTCACAGAGGTGGTGAACATACCTCTGCCATGTTAGACTGGGTGGAGCCATCATGCAGAGCCACGGAGTTGGTCCTAGCCATGCCCACTTAGCATTTGGGGTAAAAAGGAAGCAAATAATTAATGATACACATGTAATAAAGACAAATGCAGATGAAAAAGACCTCTAAATGGGTCACAGTGTTGGATGAATGCATGTAGGCTTGAGAGAGAGGGAAAGAGTATGGACAGTTATAAAAAGAGGTAATGTCTTTAAAGAGACAGTAAAAGTAATATAAAGAGTAAGACCATCATAGATTAAAGGAGTAAAGAAAAATAAGCCACACAAAGATGTAAAATACACAGAGAATCTGGACTATGCATATTATTCTGTTTTCTTTAAATTTTTGACTATGAATGAGCTAAGTAAGAGAGACATTTCATTGTAGGGGCTAAGCTAAACTAACATATATATTTTAAAGGTATCTTGCCTTCAAAATTTGGGTCTAAAGATATGTTGCTTTGGAAAAGAGGTTCTGTTTTTATTTCCACAGAAGAAATATAGTTTGATAGACCAAGAATCCCCAAAAGGTCTCCATGAAAACACCCCAAAATACTTTGCCCAGTGAAAAGCAGGAAGCAGTTAGGAGATAACTATGCCCACAGAAGAAAGTGACTACTTCCAGTATCCAGGAGGATAACTATATGTTTTTCTTTGGGTTCACCTTCTTATATAGCTTCTCTAGTATTTTTTACGAATTATAGGCTCGATGTCCTTTATTTATGGCTAGAAACCAATTATGAGTGAGTACATCCCATGTTCATCTTTTTGGGCCTGGGTTACCTCACTCAGGATGGTGTTTTCTATTTCCATCCATTTGCATGCAAAATTCAAGATGTCATTGTTTTTTACCACCGAGTAGTACTCTAATATGTATATATTCCACACTTTCTTCATCCATTCTTCCACTGAAGGGCATCTAGGTTGTTTCCAGGTTCTGGCTATTACAAATAATGCTGCTATAAACATAGTTGAACAAATGCTTTTGTAATATGATTGGGCATCTCTTGGGTAAATTCCCAACAGTGGGATTGCTGGGTCCTGGGGTAGGTTGATCCCAAATTTCCTGAGAAACCTCCACACTGCTTTCCAAAGTGGTTGCACAAGTGTGCATTCCCACCAGCAATGGATGAGTGTACCCCTTACTCCACAACCTCTCCAGCAAAGGCTATCATTGTTTTTGATTTTAGTCAATCTGACAGGTGTAAGATGGTATCTCAACGTTGTTTTGATTTGCATTTCCCTGATTGCTAAGGAGGTTGAGCATGCCCTTAAGTGTCTTTTGGTCATTTGAACTTCTTCTGTTGAGAATTCTCTGTTCAGTTCAGTGCCCCATTTTTTAATTGGGTTCATTAGCATTTTAAAGTCTAGTCTCTTGAGTTCCTTATATATTTTGGAGATCAGACCTTTGTCTGTTGCGGGGTTGGTGAAGATCTTTTCCCAGTCAGTAGGCTGCCTTTTTGTCTTAGTGACAGTGTCCTTTGCTTTACAGAAGCTGCTCAGCTTCAGGAGGTCCCATTTATTCAATGTTGCCCTTAATGTCTGTGCTGCTGGGGCTATACATAGGAAGCGGTCTCCTGTGCCCAAATGTTGTAGAGTACTTCCCACTTTCTCCTCTAACAGGTTCAGTGTGTTCAGATTGATATTGAGGTCTTTAATCCATTTGGACTTGAGTTTTGTGCATGGTGATAGACACGGATCTACTTTCATTCTTCTACAGGTTGACATCCAGTTATGCCAGCACCATTTGTTGAAGATGTTTTCTTTCTTCCATTGTGTGCTTTTAGCTCCTTTATCAAAAATCAGGTGTTCATAGGTTTGTGGGTTAAGATCTGGGTCTTCTATTCGATTCCATTGGTCGACTTCTCTATTTTTATGCCAATACCAAGCTGTTTTCAATACTGTAGCACTGTAATAGAGTTTGAAGTCATGGATGGTAATGCCTCCAGAAGTTCCTTTATTGTATAAGATTGTTTTGGAAGTAGACAAGATTGCCGGACAAAAAATGGGAACATGGGGGTGGGGTGGGATGGGGGGATGGGGATGGGGAGAGAAAAGTGTGAAGTGGAGGATGGGAAGAGCTTGGGGGAATAGGATGGTTGGGATATAGGAAGGGTGGATATGGGAACAAGTAATTATATATCTTAGTTAAGGGAGCCATTCTAGGGTTGGCAGAGATTTGACTCTAGAGGGGTTCCCAGGTGTCCAGGAAGACGCCCCCAGCTAGGTCCTTGGGCAGCTGAGGAGAGGGTGCCAGAAATGTCCAGATCCTATTGCTCATACTCATGAATATCTTGCATATCACCATAGAACCTTCAACTGGCATTGGATGGAGAAAATGACAGAGCCCCACATAGGAGCACCGGACTGAGCTCCCAAGGTCCTGATGAGGAGCAAAAGGAGGGAGATCATGAGCAAGGAAGTCAGGACCGTGAGGAGTGCGTTTACCCATTGAGACGGTGGGACAGATCTAACGGGAGACCACCAAGTCCAGTTGGAATGGGACTGATGGAACAGGGGACCAAACCGGACTCTGAATGTGGCTGACGGTGGAGGAGGACTGAGAAACCAAGGACAACGGCAATGAGCATAAACTCTACAGCATGGACGGGCTCACTGTGAGCCTTGTCAGTTTGGTTGCTCACCTTCCTGGACTTAGGGGGAGCTGGGAGGACCTTGGACTTAACATAGTGAAGGGAACCCTGATGGCTCTTTGTCTTGGAGAGGGGTGGAGTGGGGGTATGGGTGGAAGGGAGGGGAGGAAAGGGGGAGGAGGAGGGGAGGAGATGGAAATTTTTAATAAAAAAAAATGAGAGAAAAAAAAAGAAGAAAGTGACTGACAAACTGCCAATATAGGCAGAACTGTCTTTGAAATTTCCTGCTTCATGGAAAAGTCTGACAGATAATATGGGCCTGTAGGCTGAAGATGGATCCCCAATGTTACAGAAGATCTTTGGGTGACTATCTAGGCAGTGAGATGTCTCTGTCAATTCCAGAGTTTTGGAAGTTGCTTATAATGCACTTACTGTTTACTTAGGTAATAGTATATCTTTCTGGAATCTTTGATGGAATTGAAGAATAGATAGTTAAAAGTTTTCCTTAGTTATGATAGATAACGTGGATATAAATATTATAACTGTGATTTTTGCTTGATACTTGTTTTGTTGTATGTAATTTTACTATGTTAAAGTTAAAACCTTCCTTTCTATTTAGACAGAAAAAGGGAGGCAATGTGGGATTCCACTCTGTATAGCATAAATGTGTTTAGTTAATGAATAAAGAAGCTTCTTGGGCCTATCACAGAGCAGAATGGAGTAAGGTAGGATTTCCAAGCAGAGAGAGAGAGGGTGAAGAAAGTAAGCAGAGTCAATGAGAAGCTATGTAGTTGCCTGCAGGAGACAAATGCACCAGAAACATGCCCGTAAGCCACAGCCACATGGCTATACACAGAGTAATAGAAATGGGTTAATTTAAGATATAAGAATTAGCCAGAAATGCACTAAAGCAATTGGCAAAGCAGTATTGCAATTAAATTGATAAAGATTTCTTTGTGATTATTTTGGGAGTCTGGGTGGCCAGGAATGAACAAGCAGTTTTTGACAATACTCTCTGATGACAAGTGAGCTACGTAGCAATATGATGACAGGAGATGGTCAGTTCAGACTTCATGTGGTTTATTTCTTTTATACTGTTTTACTAATTTTAAAATTACACACACACATATAATAAAAAGTTATTGTATATAATATATGTGTGTATATTATATATATATATATGTATATATATGTGTCTATTTTCTTTTTCTTTTCTCTCCCAAGCCTTTGTACATTTTTAGCACACTGTAACCAGTTTAGAGGTTTTTTTTTCATTCGAATCTGTCTTTCCTGAGAATCTGTAATCCTTTCCTGAATATCTGTAATCCTTTTCTGTCTGCATGAGCAAAACCCCAAACCTGCCATGCAGTGTGCTTGTAGAGGTGGTGTTGGTAGCATAAGCCCACAGGCAGTGTCTAACAGACACCTTTCTGTACCACTGCCCATATGAGAGACTGTGGAGGTTCGCCATGAGTCTTAGCTCACAGTGTACTGCCAGTTACCAGGAAATACATCTTAGTACTATAGCTGGCATATGATACATGAAACTAAAAAACCATGTTTGGCTCCATTTTTGTGTGTTCAGAACCTTTTGTAAGCTTTTTTAGGTTTTATGTGGATTTATGCCACTGTTGAGCACCATCAAAAAATTATTTGGGAATGATGGTGGCACAGGAAAACTCTGCCTACATTTCTAAATTAAAAAAAAATTCGTAGCAATAGAATGTTTCATAATGACATTTTCTATATATAAGAGGGGTACTTTGCTCAACCACCATCAGAGAAACTTTCTCCTGCAACAGATGAGAAAAAATACAGAGACCCACAGTTACACAAATTTCAGAGAGTATGAGTTTTTAAGCACTCAGCCCTAAATGTGATACCTCAATCAAATCCCTCTCCTCAGGAATCAGGAGATTCTATAGAAAAGGTGACAGAAATAGTATAAGAGGCAGGGTTAAGATTAGGATTGGGGGAGGTTGGGGTTAGGGCTAGAATTAGGGATTAGAGTGTAGGGAATGAGCGAGGGTGTCAGATCCCCTAAACTGGAGTTACACACAGGTGTAAACTTCCCTGAGAGTGTTGGGAATTGGATCCAGGTTCTATGGAGAAAAGCTAGTGCTCTTAAACCTTGAGAAATCTTTTCAGCCCCTGTATTTATGTTTGTGTGTGTGTGTGTGTGTTTGTGTGTGTGTATACACATACTTTTTCAGTTTATTTATCTAGTTCATTTATTTCTTTGAGTCAGGATCTCTTATAGCAGTTGAAATTGCCAACTATCCCAGTTCCTGCTCCAATTCACAGACATCTGCCTGTCTCTGCTGAGATGAAAACAATGTACCAAGACACTGGTTCCATTTGTCTGTTTAGTTATTCATTTCTTTGTTTATTACTTATTCATTTACTAGCTAAGCTTTTTGAGGTTTCTCTTTATAACAGTCTTGAGCTCTCCTGGAATTCACTCTGCTCTGTAGACCAAGCTAGCCTTGAATTAACAGAGATCTACTGCTTCTGCACCTCACCTGGGTGGGGGGTGGGATTAAAGGCTTGCACCATTACCTCCCTGCAAGAAATGTGGATTTACAGACAGGAAGAAAAAAATAACACAAAACAAAACAAAAACCCACAAAAACAGGAGGTCAGCAAGACCCTCAGGCAGAGAACCAACTAATTCCTGAGATTTGGCACTGGTGATCACTCAGACCTGTGTTCTCAGCATTCTGAAGGCAGAGGCTAAGAGAGTAGGAGAACCACATTGGCTACAGAGTGAGTTCTAGGACAGCCAAGGCTACAGAGAAAATCCTTGAAAAAAGAAGAAAGAAAAACAGACAGACAAACAGACTTGCAATCAGTACCCAGGCTTCTCATCCTACCTCCACCCCCAACAGCCCACCAGAAATGGCTTTGTTCTGTGTGTCATGGCAACTGCTGAGAGAAACCAGTGCTTTGTGACCCTAGACCAACTCAGTTTCTGACTCAACACCACTGGAAGCTTCATAGCCTTCCCACCCCCTTTGCTTTCATTAACTTTTTAAATGCCATGTTAACTGCTAGTTTTAAATTTTATTGCTTTTGGTTGTGTATGTGAATGTGCGTGGCTTTGCTTACATAAGTGCATGTGCCCAGAGAGGCCAGAAAGGTTGGATTTCCTGGAGTGGGCATGTACAATAGAGAAATATGAGAGAAAGGAAGGAAGAAAGAAGCAGAATTTTTTAAATAAATATAATCCCCTTAGATTAAAACAAAAAAAAATGAAGGTGCAGTATTACTGGGGATCTGAGTTATGAGGGGAGGGGGAAGCCCTGGTTTCCATCCTCTCAGGACTGCATAAACTGGACATGCTGCCCCATTCCTGCATTCCAAGCACTGTATTCCAGTAGCTGGAAAGAGGGGGATCAGCACCACTCCCACCCTTGTAAGTTGGAATTTTACTTATGTTTTCCAGCAGCATGTAGGCTATTTAAGGGCTCTTGCAAACTATTATTAAATATGATTCTCTGCCCCTTAGCTGTGACCTCAGTGTCCCTTCTCTGTCTTTCATGATCACTGAACTAATCTTAGGAACACATACACCTGGACTCAGACAGACACATCACACATAACACCCCCCACCACCACCACAAACACACACAGAGACAGACAAAGAGACAGAAAGGAGTAACAGTTCCTCGTTCAGAAATGATTGCTTTATTTAACCTTCAATGTTCATGAATTTTCTAGCAGCACATATGTTATCATTCATAAAATGGTGTGACCAGGGCCTGAGGACACAAGGGGCAATGGCAGGTCCGACTTGCGGCCGCGGCAGGTCCCCTTGGTGTGCAGGACACAGACACCTATGCCATGCAGGGAAAGCTTGGGTATATAGTTTAGCGAGTTATGGAAGAGAAGGGGAGAAGGGGTGAAAGGAGAGAAGTGGAGAAGAGAGAGAGGCAGAAGCTGCCTCTCCAGAGGAAAGGTGGACAGAGAGGAAGCATGGGATGGAGTTAGTGCATTCATTTGAAGAAGCAAATTGTGGCTGGACATTGTTCTGTGCCCATCTGTCTTCTGTCTTCTCTGGAGCAATAGAGTGCTGCTGCTAGGAGCCAACCTGTCTCTCTGTTATAAAAAGTCTTTTAATAATTAAACATTTGAATACCGTATTTTCCAGATCTCTGAACATTTAAAGGCTGTTTATTTGGTATAGATAACTTATAACTACAGTGTATGATCTGCCTGGAAAGTTGAGTCCAAGCTTGATGGTACTGGTTTTTAACTTAACAGGTGAGATTTATACTTGTGAAAGACAAAAAAGAAAAAATTGTTTGCAATAAAAGCTTAACAGTAGAACTGACAATAGTGGAGAGCAGCTTAACATATTTTAAAGCAATGTTGGATTGCATATACAGTATTTTTTGTAAGAGACTTAAAAGAACATACCAATTTAAAATATGAGACTCATTACTTTCTTGGTCTGAAATGAGAAACAATGAACAGACTATTTAAAACATTTAAGAGCAAGTATATGTACATTTACAAACAGTTGAATTTTTTTTTTTTTTTTTTGGTTTTTCGAGACAAGGTTTCTCTGTGGCTTTGGAGCCTGTCCTGGAACTAGCTCTTGTAGACCAGGCTGGTCTCGAACTCACAGAGATCCGCCTGCCTCTGCCTCCCGAGTGCTGGGATTAAAGGCGTGCGCCACCACCGCCCGGCCAAACAGTTGAATTTAAGTTCTGCATAAATTAAATGAAAAGTGAGCAAGAGAAAGCTGACTTTTTAATCAGGAATGTAAAGTCATTGCAGGGGAGGAGATGCACTGCAGGTGGGTCTCTGCATGTAATGAGCACCTCAGTGGGCCCTGCCAAGGTGAACCAGAACACAAATACACCAAATGGAGTAGGGCATAAAAGTATTGTTTAAAGCATAGCTGATAGCTTAAAGGGGGCTGGTGACAGGTCATGCACTGTTTGGTTAGGGGTTGAACCTCACCAGTCTGTGGCTCCTCCCTTTCTTAAGCTCAAAAAAAATGGCAGCAGACGTGCGTTGCATGGAGAAATCATTGTTTTATAGCTGAGGTAGGAATTTTAAACAGACACAAATAACAAGAGAGACATAGAAGTCATGTAGAACATACATTATTTTAAATAGAATCACATCCATGTGGCCACACCATTCACACTGTTTTTTCATACATGGAATAGATAGAAAAATTGATCAGCACCATGAACCACCATGCTACTGAGCCACCAGCTGTGGTGGGAAGCAAGGCCTGGAACTGGAAACAGCCACCTTGTGGGTCCTACTAGACTTGCCAGTTACTGCGGGACCAGTGGTTGTGGTGGCAGAGACAGAATAGAAGGAATTGGAGCAAGAAAAAGAACATTTACAGGTGGGTGGGGTTGGGGCTGCCCAGCAAAAAGGAAAATTGGATGGGAATGGGATACTGGGGGGACACTGGCAGTGAGGAGCATTAAACTTTTTAATCTGCCTGTTTGCTGATAGAAATTAGAAAGCTCCCACTTTAGGTTGTTATTTAAGGGCATGTAGACCATTTGTTAGTGCAAAGTTGGGTAAGGTTAAGGATCTGCAAGTAAGGCAGAGGTTTTAGGGTTTATAAAAGACATTTTGAGAAGAGGTTGAACTGATAGTTTTAGGTCTATTCCCCAAGGCCAAGACCATGCATGAGAGAGGCAAGATGCAATGACTATGTATCTGTGAGCATCTGTGAGATAGAGCGAGAATCGAGAGATAGGTCAACTCGATTTGAGACCCCTTGGTACAGGAATTGAGAACTAGATAGGACCACTCTGAGTGTCCCAAGATGAGGACAATAGTCTGAGACAAGATGAGAACAACAGTCTGAGATGAGAAGCCAGATCTCAGTCCTCAGCCATGGGGAATAACCAGAGATGAATGTCAGTGAAAGTTGACTTAGGAAGGGGACCTTACCATTTAGTCGGCAGGTGCAGTAATGGAGTGGTCACAGGATGTTGGAAAGTGGTCTGAGTTCAGAGTCCCCACATGCCTCAGTCTCCCTGCCTGTGGGTGGGAGGGAATTTAGAGAGAGCCTGGCCGAGTTACACACCAATTTTATCATTCATACCGTAGGGTGTGGGTCCCCTGAGGCTATGTGGGAGAGAGACAGATATGCCATGAAGAGAGCTTGGGTATAGAGTTTATTTAGTAGGTTATGGAGGAGGAGGGGAAGGGGAGAAGAGGGAAGAGGAGAAAAGAGAGAGGCAGAATTTCCCTTTCCAGAGGTGGACAGAGAAAGAGCAAGGCTTGGAGAGGAAGCAGGAGATCTGCTTGCCCCTCAACTGGGGAAGTGGGGATTGGGAGTGGGCAGGGCTTGTCTCTTAAAGGGACAGGGTATCCAGGTGACAGGCCAGGTCAGCAGATTACAACAGCATAAAATTGTGGTTGAATCTGACTCTCTGCTCATTAGATGAGGAACCTTAAGATTCTGTCTAGGTTTCTCATGATCACTGAACTGTCTTAGAACTTGGTGAGTTGCACAAAGTACCCATCTTTAAGTTGAAATAACAGGTCACTGCACTCTGATTTGCTTAATTTCCTTCTTTCTTTCTTTCTTCCTTCCTTTCTTTCTTTCTTTCTTTCTTTCTTTCTTTCTTTTTTTTTTTTTTTTTTTTTTTTTTTTTTTTTGACGGGAGAGGATTGAGACAGGGTTTCTCTGTGTAACTTTGGAGCCTGTCCTGGAACTTACTCTGTAGACCAGGTTGTCCTTGAACTCACAAGAGTTCTGACTTCCTCTGCCTCCCGAGTGCTGGGATCAAAGGCATGTTCCACCACTTCCCAGTTGATTCCTCAATTAAAAAAAAAAAAAAGATTTATGTTGGGTTTTGGTGGTTTTTTTTTAAAATGTATTTTGGTGTTTTAGCTGCATATATGCAATTTAACCAGAAGAGGGCACCAGATCCCACCACATGGTTGCTAGAAATTTCAGAGGAAAAAGCAGCTAGTGCAGTTAAGAACAGAGTCATCTCTCCAGACATAATTTTTTTCCTGCCTGTGTGCATTGATGCGAGAGTGGGCACATGTATATGTTTTTATGATACTGCAGGCATGGATTTGGGTAGGGAACAGGTGGAATCTAAACCCTATGTAGGTATGGGTCCAGCAATGGAAGATCTGTACCATTCAAGTACCCTTTATTTCACTTTTTATTATATTTATTAAAAAAGAAAAGGAGAGAAAGGCTCACTTTGCAATCAGGATCCAGGTTTCTCATGCTACCCCAAGTATCCAAAACTACCAGAACTTGAGGTGTTCTGTGCACTGTCACTTGCTGGCCCTTTCTGCTTTTCCTTCTGAGGTCTTTGATGGGATTGAAGACTAGGTAGTCATAGCTACTTTCCTCTCATAACTTAGTTAAGACATTGTAGTATAAGACTTAGACTCCTCAGTGTGGAACAACTATTGAAATAATCTCTGTTATTTGCTAATTACCTTAGACTGGACATTTAGCATGTGTTTCTTGCTTGATATTGTTCATTTGGTTGTAGTTCTATTTTGTACATGTTTTGCCTTTTCTTTCTCCTGGACAATACTTGATATTTGTTCTTATTGTGCATAGTTTTATATTGTTTAGAACTCTCTTATTTAGACCAAAGGGGGAGGTGTTGTGGGAATTCATTAAGCCAATAGCCTTTTGGGTACTGGCCCATTAGAGCATGGTCTTAGGTACTACTTGTGTAATGATAAGCACAGCCACCCTCTTGGCTGGTGGTCTGGATTCTGTTCACAGCTCTTAGAGCTTACAGAGCAGAAGACTGCAGTGTCTTTCTTATTTTGAGTGTTCCCCAAATAAGCATTTGTTATCTTTTATTCTTGGCTTTTGTGGAATTCCTTAATTATGCCTAAAAAATCATGTCTAAGCTGATCTTAGAGGTGTATGCTTGTAATCCCAGCACCTGGGAGTCATTGACAGGCCAATCTCTCTAAGTTTAAGGTCAGCTTGGTTCATGTAGGTGAGTTTGAGGACAGCCATGGCTATGTAGAGCTATCCTGTCTCAGAAAAAAAAATCCAAAAGAAAAAGTACATCTCAGATTATGGAACTTTTCCTGGTATAAACTGACTGGACCCTGACTGGTTTTATTTAACAAACCATCATTGTTATCTTCTGTTAACTTTGCTCACATCAAGAGACTTGCGTTAACACTGAAAATAAGAAGCAATGTGGAGAGTTAACTCACAGGAAGATAGAAAACCAGTGAATCTTTTGACAACCATCTAGATGGGACTTTCACCACCTTCAAGTACAGAAGAAGTAATGGGGCATCTTCATCTACATTTTAATGACATTTTCAAGAGTTTGTCAAATAGTTTTGCTCCTCTTGGTTAAACAAATTTGGTTCCTAGCACCACATCAAATGGCTTAGAACTACCTGTACTTTAAGGTTCAGGAGATCTGACACATTCTTCTGGTATCTTAGGGTACTGTATAAACAAATGGTGAAAAGATATACATACATACACACACATATTAAAAAGTTTTTCTTCAATAATATATTTTCAAAAAGAATGAAATTTAATTTTGTCTGTGTGTACATCAAGTGCATACCATGTACCAGTGGAGGTCACAAGAAAGTCTGTAGTTACAGACAGTTGTGATCTGTATTTTGGATGCTGCCAATCAAAGTCAGGCCCTATAGATGAGCTGTCCATGATCTCAGGTGTTGAACCATATATTCAGCCCCATGAACATGTCATTATAACAGTAATGTGTGAATGGAAGATCCTGAGTTCACCTGTACCTCAGTCCTGATCTCCCAGAAGAAATACAAGATTGAGAGCATCAAAAACTAACTTAAAGAAATTCTCCACAAAATGAGATAAGAGTACACAAAACGATCAGGAGAGAAACTGACAATACAAGTCTTAAAAAAAAAGTGTCTGACCACTTAGCCAAAGTCACAAGACTGAGATCATCTTCAATGCCATAAATTAGCTGCAATGCAAGCCCACAAAGACAACCCTGTTGGAGTTTATGCCTCCTGTAAAGAGAGAAAAGGAACTTGCAGACAAAAAGACTGATTTGTCTGAATGGATGGTATTCTGCTTTCCTGATGCCTGTGAAACCTTCAGTTAGGAGCCCTGAACGGCAGTGACTCCAGATAACATCCAGGTTGTCAAAAGATCCTGAGACTTAAACAGAAGTCACTCTGGGGAAATCAGAAATTTACAAAGAGCTGTGGAGTACGGAGGATTTTTTAGGGAGGGAACCTTAGGTGTAAAAGCCAGGGGATCAAACGGCCAGAGATGTACCTAAAGACAAGCTGGCTCCTACTCTGCTCTGTCTATCCACTCAGTTGTGGTGCATCAGAACCCTCCAGATCTTCCACTCTTTCCTGTTTTGACAACTACATGTAACTTTCAGTGACAATTCCCTGTGGGTTCCCATTTTGTGTTACCAACTTCGGTCTTAAAGCTCCCCATTCCCCCAACCCTGTCAATCCCTGTAACCTACATTCCTGGCAGGAATAAGGGTATTCCAAAGAGATGTTATCTCTGGACCATATGAAATTCTAATTTCCTTGGGAATCTCATTGTGGGAAAAGACTGAGTCCTCCAGATGAGAATGTCTCTACTGAAGAAACATTTACTCCTTATCTGATCACCTTGCAGGAGAGACAGGAAATGATAATTGTGCAGGATTTTAGAGATGAGAAATATTCATTTTTACTTCATTAGATTACTTAGTTTTGCATATCTTTTGCCTTCTAGCTAAATCTGTTAGGACCCTAAAGATATATAGTTACCTTATATTTTCACCACTGTTCCAAATTAGTGGAATAAATACGTTTTAAATTTTTGTTAATAATTGTAGTGGGCGTTGCTTTTTTTTCCTTTTTCTATGCATATTGTTATATTGTTCTTTTTTCTTTCCTCTCTCTCTCTCTCTCTCTCTCTCTCTCTCTCTCTCTCTCTCTCTCTCTCTCTCTCTCTCTCTTTCTTATCCAAACCAGTGTTTCTCTGTGTATTTATGGAAACTGTCTGGGAACTCACTGTAGACCAGACTGGCCTCGAACTCACAGAAATCTCCCTGCCTGTGACTCCGGAGTGCTTAGATTAAAGGCACCACTGCCCAGCTTCTTCTTTTTAAAGAACAGTGTTATAATGAATCCTTGACTGGCCTGAAACTTACTCTATAGCCTTGGTTTTCTTAGGTCATCAGAGAGATCTGCTCACCTTACCTCTAGAGTGAATCCATTATAGGTGGACACATCAGAGCAGGTTAACTTGGTTCATTTAATTTTCTTTTTGAGGATGAATGGGTGAGTGAGGCTGGCTATGTCACTCAGGACACAGGCTCTGGTTGGAACTTTAATAACAGATGAAGACTTCTAGCAAATGCAGCCCTCCTGCCTTAAAGTCCACTGTCTTCCAACTATAAAAGTATTATTTTCTTTAGCATTGAGCCTGTTATAACTCATCAAAGGACTGGGAAGAGTTCCATTCTTATTCATCAGATGGTGAAACCCAGGCTCACAGAGATAAGTAGTTTTTTTTAAAATATAGTTAACTGTAACTGTTAAGGTTACTCATCCCATTATGCCTATGCCTCACTAAATACAATTGAAGCCACCTGTGCCAGGCATGGCAGCACAGACCTGTAATCATTACACTTGGGACTTAAAAATGGAGGTAGGAATTTCAGAAATTCAAAGTCATACAAGATGAGAATGGTCAATGGGCTATGGTGGGAGGACCATGGAACCAAGGTAGACTATGAGTGGCTCAGGACAGTGTCCAAAGTCTTCTCTGCAGCTCCAGAACTTCAGTACTATGGCATCAGCAATTGTTAGCTGAGGTTATACACCAACCTGTGTTTTCTGTTCTTCATAATGTTTTCTATTCTTTATGATATTTCCTGCCCAAAACAGTCTAGATCACTTTGGAGTAAGACTCTTGTTGCCCATTAAAAAGTGGAATTCTCCTGAATGCGGGTGAATTAGCCTCAGGCAGGAATAAGGTCTCTAATTGCATGCCCAATACAATGTGTTCAGCCCTGAAACCATATACACATAACCATCAGAAATGGACTCAGCAGGTTTTATTCATATGTTTATGCATACATATTCACACAAACTTAACAAGGAAGAAATTGGAAGGGAAAAATTTAGTAATGGATGGAGAGATGACAAAGAAGGGGGAAGTGATGTAATATATTTTAATTAAATGTGTCAAAATAAATTTTGGATAAAAAACTGCCTAGAGAAATAGCTTAGCAGTTAAAAGGACAAAGGACTGGATGTTGTTACAGAGGTCAAATAGCTAACCATCTCTTGTAACTCCAGTCCAAGGGGATCTAATGCCTTCTTCTGGCCTCTGCAGGTACTGCACGCAGTTACTTGGAGGCAAACACCCATGTACATAAAACAAAAATAAACCTTAAAAATGGAATTCTCTATCATGATGTCACAGCCCTGAGACAGATAGCAGGCAGGGCTCATTAAAATGACCTCCTGGTCCTACATGGAAGTAACTGTGGTCTTCTTCTGAGCCAACTTGTTCAGGCTGAGTTTTCCTTGACTTTTTTCCCACATTTATTTGTATTCTCTGCTCTTTGTATGTGTGATAAGTAGAGGCAATGGTACATCTTTTAAATGTATTTATTCATCTTTTAAAGGTAGACCATAATGTATGATATAAAAGATAGATTTTTCTCTGTAAATCTTGATCTAAGTGGCCAGACTGGCAGTCTCCTGTATCTACTTAAATTGTTCAAATATAACCTGGGACCTGACCTAAAAGAGACTTAAGGATGATAGCATAAGTGGAATGCAAAATACATTCTAGGCTGGTTCCACTTTCAGCATTAGCCAGAGCTGAATATATAGTTATTAAAGAGATTTTTGTTTATTAATCTATTAAGTGTGTAAAGTGATTTCTCCCTAAGAGGGCATATTAATTGTAGAACAGCTGTATCTCCAGCCTTTCAGAAATTGTTTCTGAGACAAGCTCTCTTATGTTGACTCAGGTGGCCTTAATCCCAGTCTTTTACTTCCCAGGACAATGACTCTACTGTCCTCTTGGTTAAACCAACTAAATTCTTAAATTAGAGGATTGTACCACCCAGAGCTTTAAAATTATTCATTTGAGTCATGTAGTCAACTATTCACTGCAGAAACAGGAAAAAGATTTTATGTGGACCATGGCTTCTACCTTCAGACTAGAATAGTTTACTGTTACTGTTTTGCTTCTGTAATTTTCTCATGTGCTACTACAATTCTTCCCTAAACAGCTATGAGTTTATTGGTAGTGTGTTTTTTTTCAAGAATATATTTTCTTTTTATTATTATGTAGGTTGTCAGGAAGATGACTCCTTCTTAAGATACATAATTTTGATGAATAAAAATGTTTAATAGCTAGGCCTATTGTTATACACAAGGCCTGTGCATCACACCTACAAGCTGTTGTATATCACATCTCAGGTTGACATAAGAAAATAGCTCTTTCCCCCAGTTCTAAGACAACTGCATACCATTAGCCGATTTAATGCTTAAAGTAACTTCAGATTAGAACAAATGCCTTGCTAAAATCCCCTATCTTAGTTCACAAAGATATACTAAACTATCTGGCTAGGTTGTAAATACAATAAGTTCAATCATGGCAAGTGATTTAGTCCTTGCACCCATTCCTGACCTCAATTTATAAAAATATATATTGACTAGTCAAGGCTACAGAAAACAACTTGACTCTGTAGCCCATAATAAGGACTGCAGGTGCTGCTCTTAAGGAATCAGAAGTTATACACAGAACAGAAAAAAATGTATTTTAAGGTCTAAAATGGTTTTAATGTCACTGTACCTTGGAAAATGCCAAATGGGCTTATATCAGGAAATTTAAGGTAAGCCTGAGTTTCAACCAAAGCCTTTATGACCGAATGTCCAAGAAAGCCCAGCATTTCTGCTAATCACAAAATGTTAGTTTAAAATGTTTATTATATTCAGAAATATAGGATATATACACAAATTCCTTATTTTTCTTAGACTCCTCAATAATCTAGCTTTATAACTCTTTTTATTGATTATAAGAGTGTATCTTTACTTAGATAATGTAATGGCTGACCTTTATTTGAAACTGCAGCTGCATTTTACAGTCAATTAAGAAGTTGAGATTTATTACAAGTGCATGGCCCTGTTTCTTATCATTTACTGAATTGTGACCTCAAAATGCAACTCCTATATTCAGCATAAAAGTGTCTATTAGGTATGTGTGTCTGTTAGGAACAAAGAAAAGCTGAAGCCAACATAATAAAGAGAGGAGATTCAGCAGCACAAGGAAATAAAGAGAGATATCATCAGAACATGTGTGTTCCTTTCCTAAAACCCTCAGATAGAAAAGGTTCCTAAAGTTCCACTGCTCTGTGCCATTCTCTGCATAGCTCTACAGTAGCCTGTAAGCTGGTCTTACAGACTGTTATAGACCTGACTGTGGCAGGCTTAGTGATTTTGTAATTTCCAAGCATGTATTAATTTGTGTCATGTGAATGAAGGCAGGCCAGATTGGTGGGTGTACAATATGGGGAGGCGAGCTTGAGACAATGAATATTGAATTTCAAATTGGGGCTCTCCTTTGCAGATATGTTCAGTCCTGGTTGTCACAGTAAAGTCTGCTCAGAGGGTTGAGAGACAAGCCATTGGGTGTAGCTGTGTGTGTCAAGTTACAGATCTGTGCAGCTAACACTGCACATGGGGGCAAGGTCAAATAGTATTTTATTAATGCCATTCCCTATACCATGGAATGGCCTGGTGATTCTCAAAGTCAGGATAGCTATGTGGTTTTTTTTTTCAGTTATATTTAACTTCATAAAAGTCAATTATTTTGAAAGACAAAAAGGCCAATTATTGGTTTCACTTCCTGAAATCACTGCTCTAATTTCTTGTTTTATACTCCAATGTTTCCCAGTCATTAAGGACTTCTTTCCAGTTTTCTCAGGTCCTGCTGATTATTTATTTCTGTTTAGAGCAGTTTTTCCTGTAACTTAGGCTTGTCTCACACTATATAATTGAGAATTGCTTTGATCACATAATACTGCTTCTGCCGCCCAAGACTGGGACGACAGTCCTGCAACTCCTTCTAGTCTGGGCCTTGACTGGTCAGTAAGAAGGAAAAACAGACCAGTGAATGAGAGTCTTGCAATCTCTCTGGCTTTTATTGGGAACATACAAATGAACAGGGAGGGACCTGTGTGATAACTGAGTTCACTGGCCAACTTTAAAGCAGGTTTAGTCTTGGCACAGAAAGAGATAGGTAGAAGAGAGGGCAAAAGCTTTCCTGCTGTGAAGTAGTTGATCTTAGCAATGAGTAGTGAGGTAATAAATTTTATTTGATCAGTAAGTGTCCTGTCAGGCCACATACTAGGTAATCAAGGATCTGAATAAACAACTGAACTTTCATGAACCAAAATTTCTATAGTTACACTAGTAACTACAACAAAAATAGAAGATCTGGGTAAAATGGTGTCCCTGCCTAAGAGAATTGTTAAATCCCAGGTTTAAGATGTTCAGCCTTAGAGAAAAGATGTGAGTAATCCTTGGTGTGCTACCATATAAATCCCTAGTCACTGGAGCACATGATCATAAAGCCTGTTCCAATTTTTCAAAAATAATTTTTGAGATTATTTCTGTATAATGTTGATAGTCTCTTTCCTGCCTCACTGTTTCCTAATTCATCACAAATTTTTCTTTTTTGCACCTTTTTAAAATAGCTTATATTGAGCTATATATTTTCTCCACTCTCCTTTCTTCTCCTTCCCTTTGCTTTTATCCTCTCCCATGGTTCCTATGCTTCCAATTTACTCAGGAGATCTTGTCTTTTTCTCCTTTTCATGTAGATTAGATTTATGTATGTCTCTTAGGGTTCTCTTTGTTGTCTAGGTTATGTGAGATTATGAATTATAGGCTGGGTTTTCTTTGCTTTATGTGTAAAAGCCACTTATGAGTGAGTAAATTGATATTTGTCTTTCTGGGTCTGGGTTACCTCACTCAATATGATGTTTTCTAGAACCATCCATTTGTCTGCAAATTTCAAGATGCCACTATTTTTTGCCTCTGTGTAGTACTCCATTGTGTAAAAGTACCATATATTCCTTATCCATTGTTGATTAAAGGGAAATTTAGTTGTTTCAAGGTTTTGGCTATGACAATGCTACTATGAACATAGTTGAGCACATGTCCTTGTGGTATCATTGAGCATTCTTTGGGCAAATACCCAAAAAGTGGTATTGCTGGGTCTTGAGGAAGGTTGTTTTGAAATTTTTTTGAGAAATCACCATACTGATTTTAATGCAGAGGGAAAATATTATTTTAGAATGGATCTTTTTAACACATAAAAAAACAAGTAAAAAACTAATATCTTATGGGGAAAAGTATTGGTGGAGGATGCTTGTTTGTTTCCCAGACCCAAAATAATTACACAGAAACTATATTAAATGTAATATTGTTTGGCCAATAGCTTAAGCATCTTTCTAGCTAGCTCTTACATCTTAAATTAAGCAATTTCTATTATTTTATATTTTATCATGATGCTCTTAGTTTACTAGCAAGGTTCCAGCTGGGGTCCAGTGTCTAACTCCTGTGGCAGCCACATGGCATCTTCTGACTCTACTGTCTTTCCTACTCTATCTGCTTAGAATTCCTGCCTTGCTCTAGTCTGCTAAGCCACTGACTGAAGCAGCTTTATTCATTAACCAATAAAAGTAATGCATAGACATCGATGGACTGCCCACACCAGGAAAGGCCTCTAAGTTAATTCTAAAAGAAAAATTGAGACTTCATCAGTTCACAGGAAGGAATAGACCCAGAAGAAATTATAGTACCTTTTAATAATCAAGAAATTGACAAATTATGGAAAGAAAGTGAACCCTGGAAAAGAGCTTGTAATGACTTTGGGGGAGAGATTAACAAACAACTATTCCAAAAGCAAGAAAATTCAACTTATATAGAACTAACCAGATCCCTTCCTTGCACGGTAAGGGACACACCAATAACTGGAGCCCCTATATTCTATAATGATGTGAATAAATCAGGAACACAGGTTACAAATCAGAAAATTTAAATAAACTAGATCAAAGTCTTTATGATTCTGTCCAAAAAGTCAGTGATAAATTCTATTGTCATAGTACTAAAGGATTTTTTTTTTGTTTGTTTGTTTTTGCTTTTTGAGACAGGGTTTCTCTGTGTTACAGTTCGAGCTGTCCTAGAACTACCTCTTGTAGTCCAGGCTGGCCTCAAACTCACAGAGATCCACCTACCTCCACCTCCTGAGGAATGGGATTAAAGGTATGGACTGCCTGGATGGTACTAAGAGATTTTAAAGAACCTCTCAACATACTTATGAATTTGCAATATTCAGAAAGTGTAGTGTGAAGCGGCGGGGCTGCGTCCCGCCACCCGCCGCCGGCTAGCTTTACACCCGAAATAATTACATGGAAACTGTATTCTTTTATAACACTGCCTGGCCCATAGTTTCAGCCTCTCATTGGCTAATTCTCACATCTTCCTTTAACCCATATTTAGTAGTCTGGGTAGTACCACGAGGTGTGGCTTACCAGGAGAGATCTTAACCTGCGTCCATCTCGGAGAGGAGCAGCATGGAGACTCACTATGGCGAATGCCTGAAGCGTCTCCCCCACTCTACTTCCTTGTTCCCACAATTCTGTTCTGTCTACTCCACCTACCTAATTTTCTCTTAAAGGGCCAAGGCAGTTTTCTTTATTAATAATGAAAGTAACACATAAACACTCCTCCATCATTTCCCCTTTTTCTGTTTAAACAAAAAAGAAAGGCTTTAACTTTAACATAGTAAAATTACATGTAACAAAACAGTTATCAAGCAAGTATTACAGTTACAATATTTAAATCTATTTTATCTTTTATCATAACTAAGGAAAGCTATAACTATCTATTTATTCTTCAACTCCATCAAAGACTCCAGAAGGATATAATGCTACCTAAGTAAACAAGAAATAAGTAACTTATAAAACTCTAGAAATGACAGAGACAACTCGCTGCCCGGACAGTCACCCAAAGTTCCTCTGTACCGTTGGGGCATCCATCTTCGGGCTTCAGGCCCACAGTATCCAGCAGACATTTCCATGAAGCAGAAAAATTCCAAAGACAGTTCAGTCACTTTCTGCTGTGTCCTGCAGAACGTCTCGCAGACTCTTTCACGAATCAGGAACCCTGAGAGACCATCTCACCTTTAGGCAAGTTTTAGCAGTCCTCTTTCTGTGGGTTCCTTGTGTCCAGTTTATGCAACAGTCCAGGCAAGAGCAGTTTCTTGCCCAAATGGCTAACAAACTCCATAAGTAGCCTCTTCGATGCCCATCTTCCTCTTGAAGTAGATTGGTGCTGCCAGGAGCAAACGTGTCTCATTGTCATGAAAAACCCTAAGTTATTAAAACATTAAATGCCATATTCTGCAGTCTTTGAAAGATATGAAGAATGCCTATCTGAAATATATCTATGCACATCTAGAAAATGACTAACGTGACTACAAGCTTGACTATTAATCGATGATTATCCATTAACAACCTATATTTCCTAATTATACATTACATTCTTTAAAATGAACTACAATCACAATAGCTTAATCAAAATCAGAAATACATATACATATAACAAATTGACCTTAAAATCCATACCAATGCAAATTATTCATATCTATATCATATCCCCCTTTAAATGTAAAAGAACATTTATAAACAATATTTGGGAAAATGGGCGCAGTTTTTTCTCTCCAAACTGCTTCCTGCTGAATGGGGGCGCTGTTATTTAGGTCTTTCATGGTGTAACCTGTGTGCTAGGTTCCTCTCAGTTGGCAGTTGAGTGAAGTAATTTTTTGAAGATGTTCACAGCAACCTTTCAGGAGGGCGTGGTCTATCATACCATATTGGGATAGAAGCAATCCACAGAGTCTCGTCCTCTGTGAAAACAAAAGAAGAAACTCTTTTCCAAAGCATCATGTTCTTAGATCCAAATCCTGAAGTCATACCGTTAAGATGTCCATTCTGATCTAGCCTGGCAGCCCATATAATGAAATGTCTCTCTGTACTTAGCTCCTTTACAGTCAAAAAAATCAAAGAAAACACAACAAAATACATAATCCAGACTCTCTGTGAATTTTCCATTTTTACGTGGCTTATTTTTACTCTATCACTTTACTTCTTTTAATCTATAACTATCTGTACTCTGTCTCTTTAAAGACTTTAACCTTTTTTTTTTAAGGCATTAACTTTATTCTCTATATTTTCTTTTTCTCTCTTTTAAGCCTACGTGAGCCATTTAAAGGCCTTCTATGTCTGAATCTTTTCTATTGTGAATCTGTAATTTTTTACTATCCAGGAGCATTTCTTAAAAGGTTAGGCACTTCTTAAAAACTTAAGTTGCGCCACTTATAGGTAATACGGTACTGCCTGTTTACAGCCAAGTCTAAACCTTAACTGCGCAGTTATTGTGGTAATTACGATAGATCCTGCCTGAGATCAGCACAGTTCAGCATGGCGGAGCAGAGCCAAAGCCGCTACTGCCTCAGTACACAGCAGTCCACATTGGAGCTGCACTCAGCAGTTTAATTTTGATACTGAGCGTGCAGCACAGAAACTCTTTTAATCCAAGTTACAGCCAAATCAGATGCGCAGAGCACTGCGCAGACTGAAAACACCTCTCTCTCTATGGCGGCAGGAATCCGCAAACGCTGTCCCGCTCGCCTAAGCCTGATTCCGCCATCTGCCCAGGTGCAGGCAGGGAGCAGTGAGCCATTGGCATGGTCTCAGAGTAATTTCTTTCCGATCCCAAGCGGGCAAGGTTTTTAAGTGGATTTAGTCACCACGTTGGAGCGCCAATCTGTAGTGTGAAGCGGCGGGGCTGCGTCCCGCCACCCGCCGCCGGCTAGCTTTACACCCGAAATAATTACACGGAAACTGTATTCTTTTATAACACTGCCTGGCCCATAGTTTCAGCCTCTCATTGGCTAATTCTCACATCTTCCTTTAACCCATATTTAGTAGTCTGGGTAGTACCACGAGGTGTGGCTTACCAGGAGAGATCTTAACCTGCGTCCATCTCGGAGAGGAGCAGCATGGAGACTCACTATGGCGAATGCCTGAAGCGTCTCCCCCACTCTACTTCCTTGTTCCCACAATTCTGTTCTGTCTACTCCACCTACCTAATTTTCTCTTAAAGGGCCAAGGCAGTTTTCTTTATTAATAATGAAAGTAACACATAAACACTCCTCCATCAAGAAAGAGTTGTTTTGCGTATTTAAACCGCTGAATTTGTAACATGATACAGAATTGACTTTATGATTTATTCAGTTACAAGATACAATCAAGAACAGGAATCATCCTATATATGTAACACACAAACGATTAAACACTGGTCTGCTGGGTTCTCTAGCACAAGGTAATGCAGAAATTGAACAATTATTGATTGGAAATGTGCTGAATCCCTGAGAATTTAAAACACACATCATGTCAATAAGAAAGGTTTTAGAAAAGACTTTTCCATCACATTGCAAAAAGCCAAGAAAACTATAAGGAAATGTCCTATTTGTTCTTTATACAGTCAAACACCACTACCTGCAGGAATTAATCCAATGGGTACTCAAATGAATGAAATCTGGAAGATGGATGTGTTCCATTTTGTAGAATTTGGAAAATTAACATGTGTACACACCATTGATACCTCTTCAGGTTTTTCATAGGCAACTGCCTTGAGTTTGGAAAAGCCTGATTTGGTAACCACATATTTGCTAGAGGTTATGGCCATCATTGGTGTGCCTGTACAAATAAAGACAGACAATGGTCCAGCATATATTTCTAAGAAAATTAAATTTTAGCTTATTATAATGTAAAGCATATTATAGTTATACCACCCAAAAATACAGGTTAGGCAGTTATAGAAAGATTAAATCAAACTCTAACGGGTATGTTAAATCAACAGATAGGGATGATAAATACCCCCAGATATGACTGCATAATGAATTATTAACTTTGAATTTTCTAAATGCTAATGAGAATGAACAGCTGCGGTGGAGAGACATTGGGTAGTTGAAAAAAAACTACAGAAATAATTTCGACAATGTACTTTAAAGATGTACTGACCTCAGAATGGAAACCAGGTCATGTGTTACGTTGGGGAAGGGTTTTTGCTGTTGTTTACACAGAAGAAAAAAACTATGGATACTATTAAAATGATAAAGGTTTGATTAAAAAAAGACACCTCTTAGTAAGAGGAGATGATAGTTCATCAAAAAGTATGGACATTTAATCTAAACTAACCTATAAAACTAACAAATCCTTTTTATTTAACCATGTATAACTTGCCAAAAGAGAATCTCACCAAAATTAGGGTTGGGGAAGAGTTTTGTTTCTGTCTTTTCAGGACATCTGAAGACCACTGAAAAATGAGACATCTGAAGAAAAAGAACAAATCATCCAGAAAAAAAAAGTCTCAAGAAAAAGAGTAAATTGGCCTTTTGGTAGATCACATTTCCAACAGGATAAAATTTCATAAATCATCCCAAATATTTGTTTCTGATGTTCTCTATAGATATATAATGCAAATGGTCTTTTTGTAGTTCCCACTACAGCTAAAGATTAAAGCTGATTTTGGGTTGGAGTACGGCTCTCCCCCTTTTCTAAACCCAAGTTTCCTTTAAAAGTAAAATCCAAGAAAAGACATGTGCCATATTATTGGTCTTTAAAGGGTCATAAGGTTCATGGTAACCCATATTTGAACATATGCCCAGATTTCTAGGCTATTTCTACCCTTGGGTTCCAGTTTCTCTTTCTTAACTTATCTCTATTTCTATAACTGTTTGTCTCTGATGTGGAGTTTTTTTCCTGCCACAAAAGAAGTTGGAAATCTTACCCGCTGGTCCTCAGGCACTGGTCTGAACACCAAATGCATCAATGTTAAGAATTTTAAAGTCAACATTTAAAGGTTCTTCAATTGGTCAACTTAATCTCTATTGGTGTGAGGAAACACTGAGATCAAGCCAACACATAAAAGAGTGTTTAACTAGGTATGTATTTTCAGAGGGTTCGAGTCCATCATTGAGGAACAAAGTCATGGCAACAAGAATAGCTGAAAGCTCATATCTTAAAACACAAGCATGAAACTTTTGACACTTAAAAGCCTGTCCTCAGTGAGATACTTCCAACAAGGATGCATCTAATCTGCCCAACCAGTTCTGCCAACTGGTGACCAAGTATTCAAATGTATGATTCATTGGAGGCCATTCTCATTCAAACCACACAATCAGCTTCTCATGGTATTTACTCATATTCTCAGGGATTATTCACAATGGGAAATTACAGCTCACATGTCTTTTCTTGTGATTATGTTTCTGGCTTCTTTTATACTTCTTAGTTACAGGAAACCAGATAAGAAATTGTTCCCAGGCTGTGCTCAGCCAACTGGTTTCCTTCATGTGTTACCTTCTTGCCTCTTTCCACATGTCCTGATACTCATTCTGCAGAAAGAGGTTTCAGATAATACATACTGCAATTATTTCCCATCATCCTTACTAATGTCTTTAGAATGCTAGTGTAATTTAAGAAAAAACAACTTTGAATTCATAAAGATATAACTTTGGCCCTTTGTTATCTTATGTGAAATGATATTTGATATAAGTTGCCCATCCCAATTGTCCTTAAATATCTCATCTGCAGAATAGGAAAATTATAGTTTTGTTCTTTTGTGAGGATTATTAATGTATCAATATATAAATTTTGGCTCAGTAAGTAACATTAGTTCTTGTTAACCATGGGGTTATGACTGATGTTCGTGTCTACCATTCCTGTAGTTAAAAGCAATCTTTAGAGTTTGAAATCTCTTTAACAAATAAAATCTATTTTATAAAGTTAATTGCCATTCACAAAAAAAGTAAAATCCAAAATCTTTGTCTCATGGGAAAAGAGCCACCTGATATGAGACAGAAGAAAAACAAAATTTTAAGAACTATTTTGTTATTAATCTCATTATCCCTTGGTTTTATATTGACATGTTAACATTAAGGTATAGGCTTACAAAATGCTCAGAACAGTTTTAAGGTGGCTAGATGAAATGATCCAGCCTAACAGATTGTTCTAGCTAGGACTTGAAACAAGTCTTGTGCTTTCCCATTACGCAGAGACTGGACAACAAATGATAGTTACCTCTCCTAGGACTTGATAATTAACCCAAAATTATCTTTTCAGAATCACCCCCAGAGAACAGAAAGTAAATTTAATTATATAATGACCACATTCTCAAGAGGTGAGAGGTTGGTGGGTTTTGGTTGTTCAATGCGTTATAAATATTTATCATTATTTAGGGGTGTTGGTTGCATTGTTATTGGTTACAGTCATGATGAAAACTAAACAAAGATGATTAGATTCATAGTTCATGTAATTGAAAAGAATAAAGGACACAGAAATAATAGTATAAAAGGGTAGATTATTTGATATATTCTGAAAAAAGGAAGGATATATATCTGATAAAATAAAAAGGTAGATTATTGAATATACTTTTAAAAAGCAACTATTAGTTTTAAATATTTTATGTTGGATTGGACTTTTGTATATTATATACAATTTTTGTATATTGATACAAATGTGAGTCTAATTTTGTTAGAACATACTGTACTAAATTCTATTCTTGTTCAAGGTATTGTCCCTAAACAACTCATTTAACAGTGTAATGTGCCGGGCGGTGGTGGCGCACGCCTTTAATCCCAGCACTTGGGAGGCAGAGGCAGGCGGATCTCTGTGAGTTCGAGGCCAGCCTGGTCTACAAGAGCTAGTTCCAGGACAGGCTCTAAAACTACAGTGAAACCCTGCCTCGAAAAACCAAAAAAAAAAAAAAAAAAAAAAAAAAACAACAACAACAACAAAAAAACAGTGTAATGCAAATCTAGTCCTTGAAAATTATTACCAACTGTTTAGAAACATAAGAAAATGCAAGTTAGTAATCAACTATTATAATCAAACTTGTAGTCACATTAGGTATATTTTCAAAGCTAAACTAAGATATATTTTAGACCGGCCATCTTCAAACAATTCATAGATATACAGAATATGGCACTTGTTCAATATATGAAAATCTATCAATGTAAATAAATGAAAGGAAAAAAACATATGGTAATCACATTAGATGCTTGAAAATGCATTTGACAAAATCCAACACCCCTTCATGATAAAGGTCTTAGAGAGATCAGGGGATATAAGGAAGATATCTAAACATAATAAAAGCAAACAGCCAACATCAAATTAAATGGAGAGAAACTCAAAGTGATTCCAATAAAATCAGGAGCAAGACAAGGTTGTCCACTCTCTTCATATCTATTCAACATAGTTTCTTGCATAGAGGAGTACATGCAGGAGAAATATTGTATACATAATAAATAAATCTTAAAAAGAAAAGAAAAATAGATCTCATTGTCATCATATTATTTGGTATCTGTGAACAATTCCCTTAGAATACAGTACTTCAAGAAAAAGTAACAAATGAATAACTATGGGGAAATGAAGACACATTCAACTTTAAAGAATATATATAAATATCTGCAGAACTTCATGTAAGTTATGGAATATATTGTTGATTGCCGATTATCCTACACTGTTACATCTCTACCAGATACATGAAAGTGCTCCTTTGAATGCACAGGTGAGTTATTTACTGTTTCTCATATTCTCTTCTATCAAGCATTGTAACATTAACATTGTTAAAAGATGTTGAATAAAAAATAAATAAACAGAGGAACATTGGAGATAAATATCATAAATCAAATCAACTTCTATAGAACATGATGCTCAAGCACTGAATACACATTCTTCTCTGTAGGTCATGTAACTTTATCTAAAACTACATTTATAAGTTTCTCTGCAGTATGATTTTTTTCTCAAGATTTTGAAGAGTACAGTGATGTACATAGGCTTTACCACATCGATTACTCTCATAGGGTTTCCCTCCGGTATGTGTTTTTTTTTATATATATATTTGAAGTCTACTGTTACGTGCAAAGGCTTTCCCACATTGATTACACTCATAAGCTTTCTCTCCAATATGTGTTCTTTTATGCATTCGTAGATTAGAGTGAAATGTAAAGGCTTTACCACATTGACTACATTCATAGGGTTTCTCTCCAGTATATGTTCTTTTATGGATTATAAGATTACTGTACTGTGCAAAGGCTTTACCACACTGATTACATTCATAGGGGTTCTCTCCAGTATGTATTATTTTATGGTTTTGGAGACTAACGTTACATGCAAAGGCTTTATCACATTGATTACATTCATAGGATTTCTCTCCAGTATAAGTTCTTTTATGCATTAGAAGATGACTGTACTGTGCAAAGGATTTACTACACTGACTACATTCATAGGGTTTCTCTCTAGTATGTGTTCTTTTATGTTTTTGGAGACTACTGTTACATGCAAAGGCTTTACCACATTGATTACATTCATAGGGTTTCTCTCCAGTATGTGTTCTTTTATGGATTAGAAGATTACTATACTGTGCAAAGGGTTTACCACACTGATTACATTCATAGGCTTTCTCTCCAGTATATGTTCTTTTATGCCTTAGAAAACTACTGTTAAATGCAAAGGCTTTATCACATTGATTACATTCATAGGGTTTCTCTCCAGTATATGTTCTTTTATGGATTATAAGATTACTGTACTGTGCAAAGGCTTTACCACACTGATTACATTCATAGGGGTTCTCTCCAGTATGTATTATTTTATGGTTTTGGAGACTAACGTTACATGCAAAGGCTTTATCACATTGATTACATTCATAGGATTTCTCTTCAGTATGTGTTCTTTTATGTTTTTGGAGACTACTGTTACTTGCAAAGGTTTTGCCATGTTGATTACATTCGTAGAGTTTCTCTCCAGTATGGATTCTTTCATGCCTTTGAAGATGATTATGATATATACAGGCTTTGACACTTTGAGCATTTCCAGAAGGTTTCACTCCCGTGTGACTTCTTTCATGCCTGTAATGATAATCGGCACTTGTAAAGCATTACTGTATTTCTGGCACTGTTGATTATACCTATACAAATTAATTTTACAATTTGCTCTAATTATAAAACGCAATCAAAACATAAATTTTTTCTTATCACTTTGTTTATAATCATGTTGTTCCTCTGTGAATGTACTTTGGCTTCCTTTGAAGCCTTTAAGAAATCTTTCCTACATCGATCCTCCTTTTGTATACATGATAATGATTCTGGTTCATTGATTGGGTTATCCATGGCCTCCATGAACAGGACAATAAATGATCAATAAATAGCCTTTGTTCCTAGGGACCTGGCATATCTGTGTTTTCCAGTTTCTGCTATCTTCATGTTTTGGTTTTTGCTGTTAAGTGATTGAATGTGATTAATACATTGACTTTGGATCTTTAAAACCTCATTGCATATTACTGTCTTTTTCCTAATTAGCCTCAGCTGTCAACATGACATTGCCTAGGGTTGTCTGAAGGAGCATCAGTTGAGGGTGTGCTTAGATGAGAACATGTAATTTCTGCATCTGAGAGAGATTGTATTGGTTTCAACTGATGTGGGAATGCTCTTCCACTGAGTTGACAATATCTCCAAGTGAGTGGACCTGCAGATGAGATCATGATACCATGACAAAACAAGAGAGAAAGCTAGGAAGCAACGTTTCCCCAGGTTTTGCCTTCATTTATTAGCTTGAGTTTCTATCCTAAGCTCCCACAAGGATGGACTGTGATCTAGGAATATCAACCAGATAAACCTCATTACCTGAGTTGCTTTTTGATAGAGAATTTAATCACAGCAACAGTGAAAAAAGTTGGACCAAAAAGTGGTACTTCAAATGTAATTTTCTTACTGCCAAGGACTTGAAATTCTTATGCCTGCCCTTGCTATCCTGAAGGGTGAAAACTGTGGTTATCAGTTCCAACATCACTGTGGACTTTGTTTATAATGTTCTTGATTTACCCAATGTTCCTCTTGTGCAACATTATCTGATTAGCCTCTTTCTGAATTTGTATACTTCCTTTTAAAACTGAACCCACTGATTTACATTAGCAAGAGACTTGCTGTTGAATTTAATGTAAATCTCCAGTCAATCTTGGACATGTCTTTCTGTAGATTAGCAGCCAGTGCTGGGAATGTTGTGCTGTGTCCCTTCTGCTCACCTGGTTCTGTCACTCAGACCTCACTAACCAACCAGAGCCTCCACCAGACCCACCAGTCAAATGGGAGGGTTCTTCCGGGAGCCAGGCTTCCGGTTTAGCGCTTACAGAAGAAATCACATTCTCTCTCATGCACTGTGCCTTGGGCTCCCTTGCGTTGAGATAGTTTGTTAGCTCAGCAGCTGCACAATGTTGAGTGGTTGCTCTCCACAGATGGGAGGAGCAGTGTGCCAAGGTGAGTAAGGGGCCAACGTCCCTAGGTGGGGAGGAGTGACCGGCCGTGGTGCATATGTCTGCTCTCCCCACATGCAGAGGAGTGACTGGGCTTGGCGGGTGAGGGGCCGCTGTTCCCAAACTAGGTGGAGTGGCCTGCTGAGGCTCATGGCTGTTGTGGTACATCCTCCCCTAGCTGGGTGGGAGGCAGTGGACAAACACAGAGTTTAGTGTGTTCCTGTCCTGTCCTAAGTAGTCCTAAGTGATCCTTGCAACACCCTGCTGGCAGTCTCTGAATAACTTCACTTCCTGGGCTGAGTGCACAGAGCAGAGCATTGGGAACTGCAAATGGTCATGCCTGTAGTGCTTATGTTGTCACATTTGGAGAGATATCACCAAACTATCAAAACTTGGAGACTAGTGGTCTCTCCAGTATCTTCAGAAGTTCTGCACTTTTAATATTTAGGTTTTGGATTGTCTGTAGTTAATTTTGTGGAGCTTGTAAATCGTTTCTCCTGTATAGAGTACTACTCCAGTGCTATACTGCAATGTAGGAGAGCATGATTGATAATAGAGTTAATGGTACAAGGATTTACCAATTCTCTAATATTTTGAGGAAGTGCAGAACTTCTACAAAATACTTGAAACTAGGCCTCTTTGACTTTGGCAACTTGCCTAGGCATTGAGAGGTTTCTCTAAGGTCCTGATGTATAGAGCAACAACAGAGTTCTGTCTCTAATCTTGGGAATATGCTTGGGAAAGCTGGTAAACATGTGGAGACAGGGCCTTTGCAAAAGGGTTGTTTCTGATCCTTAGAAACGAAGACTTTTCACAAAAGGGTGGAAACTGTGTTTATCGGTTTCAACTCCACTGTGGACTTTGTTTATGATCTTGAGTTACCCAATGTTCCTCTCTGCCAACGTTGTCTGATTACCCTATTTTTGAATTTTTTTGTATACTTCCTTTGAAAACAGAACCCATTGATTTACATTAGCAAGAGACTTGCTGTTGAATTTTGCATACATCTCCAGCCAATCTGGGATAGGTCTCTCTTTAGGTTAGTTGCCAGTGCTGGGAATGCTGTGCTGTGTCCCTTCTGCTTACCTGGCCCTATCACTCAGACCTCACTATCCAATCAGAGCTTCCAGCAGACTCACCAGTCAAATGGGAGGGTTCTTCCGGGAGCCAGGCTTCCGGTTTAGCGCTTACAGAAGAAATCGCAGTCTCATGCACTGTGCCTTGGGCTCCCATGTGGGGAGATAGCGGGTCAGCTCAGCAGCTGCAGCATGGTGAGTGTGGGGTTGCTCTCCACAGTTGGGAGGTGTGGTGGGCCAAGGTGTGTAAGAAGCTGCTGTCACCACGTGTGGAGGAGTGGCTGGGCTTGGCAAGTGAGGGACAGCTGTCCTTAAACTAAGTGGAGCGGCCTGCTGAGGCTTGGTGCTGTTGTGGTGCGTCCTCCCCTGGCTGCGTGGGAGGCAGTGTGTTGGGAGCAGTGAGACCCCAGATCCTGAATTTCTTGTAATCCCCTGATCTGAGTGCCTACAGCTTCTCTGAGCATGAGACATTCAGGAGTTCTTGATGGCAGAAGAGTGGTTTCTGGTGGGTTTTTTTGGGGGGCGTGGCTATCTCTATATAATCTGCCCATGAACACAATAAAGGGGCATTCTTGCAGAATTCAAGGATGACTCGTGTCTCTGTCTCTGTCTCTGTCTGTGTTTGTGTATTTTAACCTCCTGCCCCTTGCCCAAAACTCAGTAACAAGGTTCAGGTGCACAGGAAAGGGAACGCTGAGAGGTCGCCCTTGGAAGTCCTGCCGAGAGAGGTAAACAGACAACATCGTTCCTGGCCGACGGAGACATGTTGAGGAGTAAAGATGGGAGGTATCTTTTCTTGGTTCAGAATAGAGTCAGACGATAGGGAAGAGTTTGATGATTTAGAGCTAGTGGAGGAGAGTGAGGAGGATTCATCAGAAGAAGAAGAGATTATATGTAAAGAATTAAAAAATCTCTTTAAAAAGCTGAGAAAACGTAGAGTAAAAAAAGACTCACATCCAACTCCCTTGGCCCCACCGGGTTATAATAATGAAGGTTGGTGGTCTTATTTGAGTAGGGGCTGTCTGAACCAGTGTTGGGAGTTCTGTGTGTCAGTCTGTCACTGCGTCTGAGTTCTCAACCTCCAGCACCTTTCCTGAAAGCTCTCAAACTGAGGTCTAGCACATAGATTGCAGACCGGGGCCGAGATTTCAGCAGCAGTGGAAAAACACAGAGTTTAGTGTGTTCCTGCCTTGTCCTAAGTAGTCCTAAGTGATCCTTGCAACACCCTGTTGGCAGTCTCTGAATAACTTCACTGCCTGGGCTGTGTCTGCATAGAGCAGAGCATTGGGAGCCACAAATGGTGGTGCCTGTAGTGCTTATGTTGTCGCATGTGGAGAGATATCACCAAATTTTCCAAACTAGGAGACTACTGGTCTCTCCAGTATCTTCAGAAGTTCTGCACTTTTAACATTTAGGTTTACCATCCATCTCTAGTTAATTTCAGGGAGCTCATAAATGGTTTCTCCTGTGTAGAGTATCACTCCACTGCTAAACTGTGAAGTAGGAGAGCATAATTGATAATAGAATTAATGGTATAAGAATTTACCAGTTCTTAAGAAACATGAAATCACACAAAGTAGAATTTAAGTAAGGGAGGACTGTATCTCAAATTCCCCAAAGTAGTAATCTAACCATGCCTGTTATAGATTAGTATCATGAGAGGCAAATGTTTGTTCATCATGATCAATAAGCCATTAAGGTACATTGATTGGGCACAGTGTTTGAATTTCTGTGTAATTTCCCATCATACATTAATTCCTTGCATGTGAATAAAGACAGACACACCAGTGGGTGTACAGTTTAGGGAGGAGAGCTTGAACTACTACATATTTACTTTCCCATTAGTGAAATCTCCCATGCAGATATATTCAATCCTGTTTGACACATTTAAATCAGCGCCAATGTTTGAGACACAGGCCATTGATTGTAACTCAATATTTTAGCATACAGCACTCAGCGGCTAACATTTTACACGGGATAAAGTCATACATTCTCTTACTAATGGCATTCTCCCTACCAGGGAAGTGCCTACTTTGTTTCAAAGTCAGTATAACTAACTGTTCAATTATTTTCATCATTTTAAGAAGTCAACTATTGGTTATCATTTTAGATTTCACTTTCTCCAAAGGCATTACTGGTATAATCTTTTTGTTTCTATTTTCCTATGTTTCTCATGTTTTGAATTTCATTTCATTTTTAAGTGTTGTTTATTTATTCATCTTTTTATGTATATCAGTTTTGAGCAGTGATTCTCAACCTGGTGAGTCATGACTCCTTTTCGGGTAATAAATGAACCTATCACAGGACTGGTCTAATACCATCAGATAGTACAGATATTTATATTATAATTCATAACCAGCAAAATATAGTTATGAAGTAGTAGTGAACTTAGTTTAATAGGTGGGGAGATCACTACATCATGAGTAACTGTATTAAAGAGGTGCAGAACCAGGAAGGTTGAGAAAAACTGGTTTAGATTAATGTCTCCTGTAGCTCAGGCTTGCATCATACTATGTTACTGAGAATTGCTACCTAGAGCTGGAAAGACAGTCCAGGAACTCCTACCATTCTGGCCCTTGAGTGGTCTGTGTGAAGGAGAAATAGATCATTAAATGAGTATCCTCCAGCTTCTCTAGATTTTATTGTGAATTTACAAGTGAAGTGGGACCTGTGTAAGAATTGAGTTCACTGACCAATTGTAATGCCAATGTCATCACAACAGACAAAGGATGGGCAAGAAGGATGGTAAAAGTTTTCTTGCTGTAACAGTAGTTGACATTAGCAGTGAGTAGTGAGGTAAACAATTTTAGATGTTCCAAAAATTTGCTTACTGGCCATTTCATGGGTCCACATACCATGCATACAAGAATCTATAAAGAACTGAACTTATCATTAAACCAAATTACTGTAGTTTTGCTGATGTGAAATTATCTGTTGCTTGAGTTTTTGTTGGTGAAGTTAGCTTCCTTGGATTGGAATTTTCCTTCTAGTACTTTCTGTAAGGCTGTGTTTTTGGATATGTATTATTTAAATGCAGTTTTGTCATGGAATATTTTGTTTTCTCCATCGATGGTGATCAAAAGGTTTGCTGGGTATAGATATTTCTGCTTGCATCTGTGGTCTCTTAGTGTCTGCAGCACATTTGTCCAGGACCTTCTGGCTTTCTTGGTTTCCATTGAGAAGTCTAGTGTAATTCTCATATACCTTTATATGTGACTTAATCTTTTTCCTTTGCAGCTCATAATATTCTTTCTTTATATGTTTTGTGTTTTAATTATTATATGGTGAGGGCAATTTTTTTGATCCAGTCTATCTTGTGCTCTATAAGTTTCTTCTACCTTTTAAGGGATATCCTTCTTTAAGTTGGGAAAGTTTTCTTGTATGATTATGTTGAATATATTTTTTGTCTTTGAGCTGGAGTTCTTCTTCTATCCCCATTATTGTTAGGTTTGGTCTTTTGATGTTTTCACAGATTTCCTGGATGTTTTGTGTTAAGAATTTTGTTATATATAATGTTTTCTTTGGCTGGTGAATTTATTTTATCTAGCTATTTTCAATCCCTGAGGTTTTCTCTTCATTTTTTCTATTCTGTTGGTTATACTTCCCTCTGTAGTTTCTGTTCATTTATCTAGATTTTCCATATCCAGAGTTTCCTTGGTTTTTGTATTGCCTCTATTACAGTCTTTCAGTCTTGCACCATTTTCTTCAACTTTCTTCAAAATCCAGTTTGATTGTTTTTTCTATGTTTTCTTGAGTTTCTTTGAGGGATTTATTAATTTCTTCCCTTTTTTATTGTTTTTTTTTCTCTATTTTTAAAGGTAGTTTTTCATTTCATTTTAAAGTTCTCTATCCTCTTCATGAAGTTATGTTTAAAATAATTTTCTTTTTTTATTTGTTTAGCATGATCTGTGATTACTGGGTTCTGATGTTACCATATGGTTTATTAGGTTGTTGGATAAATTCTTGTATTGGAGCCTACCCATCTTTTCCTTCATTTGATGCTGGCAGTGTCTTTGCATCTTGGTCCAATTCTTACAGTGGCTGTCTGAGTCTTTGGTAACTGTTCTTGGTCTGTTCTGTGTCTCAGGAAGCCACTGAGGTCTCTTTTAGCCTACTCTCTTGCTCTGTTCTCCTGGGTTTCTCTCATTGCTTGTGCTTTAGAGTTCTTCTCTTGGTCCTCTCAGTAGGAACCTCTCTTGCTGGGTGTCTAGATAACCTGCCTCAGGTTGGTGAGGACCCCTGCTGGGTTGCTGGTCACTCACCTCTTGGTTTTCTCATTATTGTAGCAAGCTGTATTTCTGAGTTCCACTGAAGTTGCAGGATAGGTGAATTTGGGTGCAGTATGGTGTTTGTTGTTTGTGGGGGTCCAGTGAATGGGAGTGGGTCCAGCCTATCTGCAGGAAACTCTCCTGTTGACCGGCTAGAGAAACTGAGGCAGTCGGTGTAGAAGTCCAGGGTTTTGCCTCACTATGGAGGGCCTATAGAGTGGGGTGTCATACCTGGTGGCTGGTCATTCACCTCTTGGTTCTCTCTGTATTGGAGCAAGGTATGTTCCGAGGTTAGGGTTAGGGGCCCAAAAACTCCATAAAACGAGGGCAAAGTACAAAAATAATCAGGAGGGAAACTCACAATAAAATACTTTAAAAGATGGTTGATCATTTAACCAAAGTCAAAATAATGAGTTTTTCTCCAATGTGGTAAATAAGCATCTATTGGAACCCATAAGCTCACATGTCACATGAACCCCAGGTTGAGTTTTTACCTCCTGTGAAGGAGAGGAAAGGAACTTGTAGGCATGAAATCTGACTTATCTGAATGGAATCATATTGTGCTTCCCTGATGCCTACAAAATCTCTAGTTAGGAGTTTTGAATGGTGTTGAGCAGATGACATCCAGGTTGTGGGAAGATCCTGAGACTCGAACTGAAATTATTGTAATGCTAAGTTAATAAGATACATGGAGCTGTGGTTGAAAGAATCATTATGGACAGAGCTTTGCAAAAGCCCAAGGATTAAATGCCAAAGAGCAGGGCATAGGGTGCACTTAAGTAAATTGGCATCATCTGTGCTCTGTATCCACTCTACTATGGTGGGTCATCCTCCTCCAGGTCTTCCACTATTTACTCTTTTGCAGCTCATGTAACTGTCAGTGACAGTACCCTACAGCCCCCATTTTGCAGTCTCCAAGGCAACATAAAGCTCTTTAGTCTCCATCCCATCAATCCCCAATAATTGTCTGCCTGCCAAGAATAAGGATATTCTAAAATACATTTAAATTTCTCCCTTTGGCTAACAACTAGTGAAATAATAGACACTATGAAATTTGAGTTTCCCTGGGAATTTCACTGTGGGAAAAGAATGACTCCTCCAGGTGAGACCATGTCTACTGAAGAAACATTAACTCCTTATCTGACCACCTTATAGGAGAGACAGGAGATCCGGTCTGGGGAAGGTTTTAGAGATGGGAAAACTCATTATATGACTTAGTTATATTAACTTAGATGTGTATATCCCTTGTCATCTATCTCAACCTCTTTGGACCCCAAGGATAAATTAATCACCTTATATCTTCATCACTGTTCCAAATTAGTCACACCAAAAATTATCATGTTTATTAGTTTTATTAATAATTTGTTCTTTTTTCTTTTCTATATTTTTATCTTAAATAATAGCCTCATTATGAATCTCTGGCTGTCTTGGAACTCCATATATAGACTAGGATCTTGTAGAAAATCAGAGAAATTTGACCAATTTATCTCCAATGTACCTGGATTACAGTTGGGCACATCATAGACAACTAAATTAATACATTTTTGTTGTTTAAGACAGGGTTTCTCTGTGTAGCTTTGGCTGTGCTTCAACTAGCTTTGTAGACCAGGCGACCTTGAGTTTAAAGAGACCTACCTTTCTCACACTATGTAGTTTAGAATGGTTTTGAACACCTAATCCCGTCTCTGTTGTTCAGTGCTGGAAAGAAACTCTTGCAACTGCTTCAAGGCTGGGCCTTAAATGGTTAGTGAGAAGGAAAATAGATGAGTGTCTTCCAACTAATCTGGATTTTATTGTGAACTTGCAAATAAAGAGGAACTCATGTAAGAATTGAGTTCACTGACAAACTGTAAATCAGATATAGTCCCTGTACAGAGTTGTATGGGCAAGAAGGACCATGAAAGCTTTCCCCCTTAGACCATAGCTCACATAAGAAATAGGTAGTGATTCAATCAATTTTAGATGATTGCTAAATGTTCTTACTGGCCATTTCTTGCATCAACAGAGTAAGGAATCAAGAATTGTAATAAAGAATCAAACTTATAAAACCAAATTACAGTAGTTAAACTAGTCTGACCAAAATAGAAGTGGATAAAATGATATTCCCCTGATTAAAAAAACTTATTTTACAAATTTAAGATGTACAGTCTGAGATAAAATGTGTTATTAATCCTTGGTGTGCTCTAATATAAATCACTAAACTTTGGAGCACATGACCATAAACCTGCTTCACCTTTTTTGATTAATTTTCATGGATTATAATTACATCATTTACATCATCACTTTCTTGCCTCTAAGACTTTCCAGAACTTATAAAAATCATGAATTTTGCTTTAGCAAGAGTCACTGTTTGAATGTGACCTTAGTTTGGCTTCAGAATATCTGAGCTATGAGGGAAAGGGTTGATTTCACTGGTCAGTGGCCCTGTAATGGAACACACACACAAGGGACAGCATATTTTGGAAGAGGAACAGGAAGTGCTCTGAGAGAGTGGAAGAATTTCTACTAAAATACCAACTTTCCAGACTAGAGCCCCGCATTCCCCTAGGGTGGAATGGCAGAGCTGAGAAGAGCTGTGCTGGCTTAGTCATTTGATTTCTGTACATCTAGTAGGGAAACTGCTACTGTCTTGAGGCTCAGCTGGGCAGTTCTAGCAATGAGGGACTCTGGGCAAGCCTAGCAATCAGGAGCACCAGTTGGAAGTAGATTGTGAGCCATATGGCAGCCAATAGGGAGCCATGAGTGTTAGCTTTTTTGTTATTCTGAATTGTATAGTTCATTTCTACCTCCAGTTCTTATTTCACATCCCTCTGAAGAGGTAACACTAACTACCATTATGTGGTTGAAGCAATGACTTGATCTAGTTTCTTCAAGTTGAATTTGGCTTATCAGGTGGTAGTACTGTGATACCTTTCCAAAGCATCTCTCTTAAAGACCAAACTCTCAGATGTAGACAGAAAAGGAATTCCTTTACTCTTGTCTGGAAAACACTAAAATGTCCAAAGTCCATAAGACATTCTTGAGGGGCTCACAATAGCTCCCATCTGTTAGAAATGCCCATTTAACTTCTACAGTTGGTTTCCAGAGTGATGAGCCCACAACCAACTTTCATACCCTTTTATACCTGTTTTATCGGCCAAAAGTTAGCATGATGCCCTTCCCATAGGGAGAGAAGAGGTATTTAGCATCATATAATTTGGAGGTTAAAAGAAATATGGGCCTGTCCCTCTTTGCTGTGTGCAGGTGCTCCAGGAGCCAAGGTCTGATATCTCATATTTGGACAACATCTTTTTATTGAGAAGAAAATATTAGTGAGGTTTGCTATCTAAATAGGATCTCATGTAGACTTACATCTAATATTTGTGGTGTTTGAACCCTTGTGTTGTTACCAATTCTCTTATCCTTTGATTAAACATTCTTCTTGAGTACTAAAGACCAATGCATGTGGCAAAAATTAATCTTTCTTTCTGAGATGTCAAGGCCAGTTGAGTAGCTAGTCTTCAGAGGTCACTTGTGCTTGGAAGGAATCACAGACTCTTCAAGTCTCTCTTTAATCAGTTATCCTTCAATGTGAGGATATGTCAAAAGCTTTGCTTTATGTACTCCAGCTCATCCTTAAAACCACTAGTTCATATATCATTAGGGTGAATTGCATACAGTTGCCTGGTGAAGATGCTGTATACTCAGATCGAATACACATACTTTCTTTCATGATGAAATATCAACAGTCAGCAAACCTGGTAGTGGTCATCCTTTGTAAGCAGGCATAGTTGATCACAAGAAGGTGCCAACTGTTCGTCTTTAGATAGTGCTGAGAAACAACAAATAAAAGAAAGATGAATAGAAACTGTTTAAGACAATGTAATAAATCAATAATTTCCTAGGTCCAAACTGTTCAACTAAATCTTGGATAAAACACAAAACATCCTTCACATTATACATGGCATCACTACTGTAACCATATTTACAGATTTACATCCTCTCTGAGTTTAGCAACCTGCCTAGGCTTTGGGAGGTTTCTCCAAGGCCCTGATGTATAGAGCAATAACAGAGCTCTGTCTCTAATCTTGGGAATATGCTTGGGATAGCTGGTAAAGATGTGGGGCCAGGGCCTTTGGAAAAGGGTTGTTTCCTATCACAGATCCTAGGACTTTTCACAGAAGGGCAGAAAATGTGGTTATCAGTCCCGACACCACTGTGGATGTTGTTTATAATTTTCTTGAGTTACCCAATGTTCCTCTAGTGCAACATTGTCTGATTAGCCTCTTTCTGAACTTGTATACTTCCTTTTCAAACCGATTTACATTAGCAAGAGACTTGCTGTTAAATTCTAATTAGCCACCAGTGCTGTGAATGCTGCAGTGTGTCCCTTCTGCTTACCTGGTTCTGTCCCTTTGACCTCACTAGCCAATCAGAGTCTCCAGCAGACCCACCAGGCAAATGGGAGGGTTCTTTTTGGAACCAGGCTTCTGGTTTATTGCCTCCAGTTTAGCTCTTCTTGAAGAAATCATAGTTTCACTTCTGCACTTTGCCTTGGGCTCCCTTGTTGGTAGAGAGTCTGTCAGCTCAGTAGCTTCACCATGGTGAGTGAGGGATTGCTCTCCACAGACAGGAGGAATGATGGGCCAAGGTGAGTAAGGGACCCATGTCTCCTGGCAGGGAAGAGGGACCTGCCTTTGTATGCGGGAGTGGTGGTGGGGTCACTGTCCCCATGTGTGGAGGAGTGGCTGGGCTTGGCAGGTAAGGGGTCCCTGTCCCGAAACTAGATGGAGCTTATTGCTGAGGCTAGCGGCTGGTGTGGTGGGTCCTCTCCTGCCTGGGTGGGAGCCAGTGGACAGACACAGAGTTTATTGTCTTCCTGCCTCTTTCTGCCTTATCCTAAGTAGTTTTAAGTGATCCCTGCTGGCAGCCTTTGAGTACCTTCAAGGCCTGGGCTGTGTCTGCACCGAGCAGAGCTTTAGTAGCCAAAAATGTTGGTTCATGTAGTGCTTATATTGTCGCATGTAGAGAGATATCACCAAATATTCCAAACTCGGAGACTACTGGTCTCTTCTGGGTTTTCAGAAATTCTGCACTGTTAACATTTATGTTTATTATCCGTCTGTAGTTAATTTTGTGGGGCTTGTAAAAGGTTTCTACTGTGTAGAGTAGCAATCTGCTGCTAAACTGTGTTGTAGAAGAGTAGAATTTATTATAGAATTAATGGTCTAAGGATTTACCAGTTCTTAGGAGACATTAGGTCACACAAAGTAGAATTTAAGTAAGGGAGGACCGCATCCCAGATACCCCAAAGATAAGTAGTATGCAAACCATGCTGGTTAGAGATTAGTATCATGAGATTCAATTGTTTGTTTACCAGGATTAATCAGCCATTAAGGTACATTCCTATAACAAAGAGACAACCATGATTTACAACCAGCCAAAAGACCCATCAATGGCCTCTAACATTCTGCTGAAGGGGCCATTACAGGGTCACAACCTGTGGACCATAAAAGTATAATAATTCTAGAACAGCTACATTTTTCAGCTTTTACAAAAGCAATTCAGAGTCAATGTCCCCTATAGTGGTTGAGGTGGACTTGTTTCCTGTCTGTAGCCCCGCACAGCATTACTCTTGCTGCACCACAGAGCTCTAAAATTACCAGTTTTAGTTATATTGTAGGTGGTCCATTGAAATAACAATAAAATGATTTGTGTGTGGAGCATGGCTTCTCACTTCAGACCAGAAGAGTAGAAACAGTGTATTTTGTACACTGCAGGTGTAAACACACTGGACAATAGCTAGATCATAGACTAAAGTTTAAGGCCATGGACTGCGGGTGTTACCATAACAAAGAAGGACCTGATGGGGCACAGTGTGTGACTTCCTGTGTAATTTCTCATGATACATTATTTTCTTCCATGTTAATAAAGACGGACACTGGTGGGTGTATAGTTTAGGGAGGAGAACTTGAACTCCTAAGTATCCATTTTCCAATTAGTAAACTCTCCCATGCAGATATGTTCAATCTAGGTTGACACAGTTAATCAGCTCAGATGTTTGAGATGCAGGCCATTGACTGTAACTCCATGTGTCAGCTTCGAACACTCAGCAGCTAACATTTTACCTGGGATAAAGTCATGCATTCTTTTATTAATGGCATTCTCCCTACCAGGGAAGTACCTACTCTGTTTCAAAGTCAGTATAACTAAATTTTCAATTACTTTCATCATTTTTAGAAGTCAACTATTGTTTATCAGTTTTTATATTTTGTTTTCTTCAAAGGCATTATTTTATAATCTCTTTGTTTCTATTTTCCAATGTTTCCCAGTTTTTTAATTATCAGTTTAGATCAGTGGTTCTCAACCTGGTAAGTCATGATTCCTTTTGGAGTGATCAAATGAACCTATCACAGGACTGGCCTAAGATCATCAGAAAGTACAGAAATTTATATTATAATTCAAAACAGTAGCAAAATATATTTATAAAATAGCAGCAAAAATAATTTTATAGGGGGGTTGACTACATCATGAGTAACTGTATTAAAGGGTCATAGCCCTAGGAAGATTGAGAACAACTGGTTTAGATTAATGTCTCCTGTAGCTCAGGCTTACATCATACTGTGTAACTGTGAATTGATGTGAATACCTAATCCTGCCTTTGCTATCCAGTGCTGCAAAGACAGTCTGCAATTCCTACCAAGCTGGGCCTTGACTGTTCTGTGTGAAGGAGGAATGGGTTAAAGAAAGATGTGAGAATTAGCCAATAAGAAGATGAAACTAATGGGCCAGACAGTGTTTAATTGAATACATTTTGTGTGCTGTTATTTTGGGTATAAAGCCAGCCATGCATGAGCTGTGCTGAATACAGCCCACTGCTCCCTTCTACAGTTGAGTGTCTGGGAGACTGTGAGCTTGTGATAGTGGTGGCTTATGCTATGTATTTGAGAATTTCTTTAAACACCTAATCCTGCCTTTGCTGTCCAGTGCTGGGTAGATAGTCCTATAACTTCTTTAGGACTGAACTTTGACTGGTCAGTAAAAAGGAAAAATAAACCAGCTGATGAGTGACCTCCAGTTTCTCTGACTTTTATTTTGTGATTATAGTCGAAGAGGGATCTGTACAAGATTTGAATACATAGACCAAGCTTGAAGCTGATAGATTCACAGTGCAGAAAGGGAGAGACAGGACAGTGGTTGAGAACTTTCCTACTTCAATGTGGAATAGTCAATCAATTTTAGATGCTCCATAAATGTCCTGATGGTTACTTCTTGGTGTCCACAGACCAGGCAATCAATAATCTGGATAAAGAACTGAACTTATCATGAAATCAAATTGCTATAGTTACAGTAGTTCAACCAAATAGATCAGAGTGAAATGTTGTGGGCCTGCCTAACAGGACTGTTATTTTACTGGTTTTAGATATACATCCTGAGGTAAAAGATTTGAGATATTTTTGATGTGCTCTAATATAAAGCCCTAGTTTCTGGAACACCTGGCCGTAAAGCCTGTTTCAACTTTTTAAAATAATTTTTTGAAATTATAACTATATCATATCCATATTCTCTTTCCAATCCTCAAGTCTTACCATGACCCCTCAGTGTCTTTTAATTCATGTACTACTTTTCTTTTTTTGACAGTTCATTTAAAACAGTTTATTGGGTTTGTTTGGAGATAAAACATATTTTCTAATTCAGAATTTAGTACAAATTCTGTGGTATGCTCTTGAATTTTATCACAATTGAACATACATTATAAATCTATACTAGTTCATTCTAAGAAATTTAAAATTCTTTCACTAAATTATATTTGATGTATGACTAGTCACTCTGGAAGTTAAATATCTACATGAATTTTTTTTATTTTTATTAAAAAATCTCTGTCTCCCCCCTCCCCGCTCTATTAGGTCCAGGAAGGTGAGTATCCAAAACAAAGAGACAACCATGATTTACAACCAGCCAAAAGACTCATTTCCCCATCAATGGCCTCTAACATGCTGCTGAAGGGGCCATTACAGGGTCACAACCTGTGGGCCATGAAAGTATAATAATTTTAGAATAGCAGCATTTTTCAGCTTTTAGAAAAGCAAATTAGAGTCAGTGTCCCCTATACTGGTTGAGGTGGACTTGTTTCCTGTCTGTAGCCCCACACAACATTACCCTTGCTGTACCACAGTTATAAAATTACCAGTTTGAGTTATATTGTGGGGTGTCCATTGCAATAACTGAAGCGGCGAAGATTGGAAATAACCAAAAATAGTCCTTTTATAATTACTCAATTTTAATATAAGGGGAGACAAGGGAACTTACAGAACCAAGGGTCCAGCGAAGCCGAAGGTGAGCGCGCGCAGGGCAGCGCAAAGGAACGGGGCACCTTCCGGCTCCCCAATCCTATTTAAGGGGAATGCTACCCCGCTGGAGCAGCCACGCCCCTGAACGCAGGGATTGGGCCAGCTGCCCCAACAAATAACAATAAAAGGATTGGTGTGAGGAGCATGGCTTCCCCCTCAGAACAAAAGAGTAGGAACAGTGTACTGTGTACACTACAGGGGTAAACACACATGGACAATTGCTAGATCTTAGACTGAAGTTTAAGGCCATGGACTGTAGGGTTACCATAACAAAGAAGGACCTGATGGGGCATAGTGTGTGACTTTCTGTGGAATTTCCTATTATACATTATTTTCTTCCATGTGAATGAAGACAGACACTGGTGGGTGTACAGTTTAGTGAGGATAACTTGAACTCCTAAGTATTCATTTTCCAATTAGTGAGCTCTCCCATGCAAATATGTTCAATCTTGGTTGACACATTTAATCAGCTCATGTGCTTGAGACACAGGCCATTGGCTGTAACTCCATGTTTAAGCTTAGAGCACTCAGCAGCTAACATTTTTCATGGGACAAAGTCATTTTTTCTCTCACTAATGGCATTCTCCCTACCAGGGAAGTACCTACTCTGTTTCAAAGTTAGTATAACTAAGTGTCCAATTATTTTTATTGTTTTTAGAATTGAAATATTGTTATCAGTTTTCAGATTTCACTTTATTCAATGGCAGTATTGCTATAATCTTTGTTTCTATTTTCCAATGTTTCCCAGTTTTTGAATTTAATTCCATTTGTAAGTGCTGTTTATTTATTCATCTATTTATTTTTATCAGCTTAGAGCAGTGATTCTCAAACTTGGTGGGTCATGACTCATTTTGGGGGATCAAATGAACCTATCACGGGACTGGGCTAAAACCATCAGAAAGTACAGATATTTATATTATAATTCATAACTAGCAAAAATACATTCATGAAGTAGTATTGAACATAGTTTTACAGGTGGGGAGATCACTACATCAAGAGTAACTGTATTAAAGGGTCCTAGCAATAGGAAGATTGAGAACAACTGGTGTAGATTAATGTGTCCTCTAGCTCAGGCTTGCATCATACTATGTAACTGAGAATTGCTGTGAACACCTAATCCTGCCCCTGCTACCCAGTGCTGCAAAGACAGTCCTGCAGCTCCTATCAGGCTGGACCTTGACTGGTCTGTGTGAAGGAGGAATAGATCAGTGAATGAGTCTCCTCCAATTTCTGTAGATTTTATTTTGAATTTACAAGTGAAGTGGAATCTATGTAAGAATTGAGTTCACTGACCAAGTGTAAAGCGAGTGTAGTCACAATAGACAAAGGATGGCCATGAAGGAGGGTAAAAACTTTCTTGCTGTGACAGTAGTTGACATTAGCAGTACGTAGTGAGGTAATCAATTTTATATTTTCCATAAATGTCCTGTCTGGCCATTTCATGGGTCCACATACCATGCATACAAGAATCTATATAAATCACTTATCATTAAACCAAATTACTGTAGTTACAGTAGTTCAAGTAAAATAGAAGAGCTGAATAAAATGGTGTATCCCTGCCTCCCATGATTTATTTTTCAGGTTTAAGATGTATACTCTGAGAGAAATGATGGTAGTAATACTTTATTTGCTTTAATACAAATCCATAGTCTCTGGAACACATGACCATAAAGCCTGTTTCAACTTTTGAACAGAATTTTTCAGGATCATAAATACATTATTTCCACTATTTTCTGCCTTCAAGCCCTGTCATATACCCTTCATTGTGTTCTAATTCATGGCTTCTTTTTGTTTAACAGCAATTACTGTTTGAATGTGACCTGTGTTTGATTGCAGGACTTCCCAGCTATGAAGTAAAGGGTTGGCTACACTGGAGCAGGTTGGCTGAGCTGTCAGGGCTGCTTGTACAGGGATGAACCATGAACCAGATAGTTTTCTGTTGTTCTTTGTCGTGACCTCGGAAGTGTCCCTTGGCCTCTGACCTTTGTTGAGTATTGGGGAGATTGTGATATTGTTGCCTTGTGCTATATAATTGAGAATTTCTTTAAACACCTCATACTGCCTCTGCTGCCCAGTGCTGGGTAGATATTCCTACAATTTCTTCAGGACTGGGCTTTGACTGGTCAGTAAAAAGGAAAAATGAACCAGCTAATGAGTGACATCCAGTCTCTCTGACTTTCAGTGTGTGATTTTAGATGAAGAGAGATCTGTGCAAGAATTGAGTACATAGACCAAGCTTGAAGCTGGTAGATTCACAGTGCAGATAGGGAGAGACAGGACAGTGGTTTAGAACTTTCCTACTTCAACAGTAGTTGAGATTAGCAATATGAAGCTAGGTAATCAATTTTAGATGCTCAATAAATGTCCTGATGGTCATTTCTTGATGTCCACAGACCAGGCAATCAAGAATCTGGACGGACCTTATTATGAAACCAAATTGCTATAGTTGCCCAAGCCCTACCATGACTCCTCAGTGTCTTCTAATTCATGGCCTGCTTTTCTTTAACAACAGTTGTGACTGTGACTTGTGTTTGGCTGCAGGATATCCTAGGTAAGAGGCGATGGATTGGCTGCACTGTACATGGAGCATATGATGGGATGTCTACATAAAGGACCCTGTGCTTCGGATGAGCAACAGGATATGCTCTCAGATATACTAACTTTCTAGACTAGGGCCCTGTGCATTGGACTGGAATGGCATAGCAGAAATTTTTGTGATATCTGAGTAATTTGATCTCTGATCACCCAGTAGGGGAACTGAAAATATTCTGAGGCCCAGCTGGGTGGCATTAGCCAGTGAGGGACTCTGGGAAGGCTTAGCAAGCAGGAATAATATTTGTAGCTAGCTTACAGGTGGTTCTTTCCAGGATTCTTCTCTGCTTGTGTTGTAATGAGTTTTAAGGAAGACCACTAGCTATGCCATGGTGCATGCAGGGTGTTCAGAGACGATCTCTTGAGCTGTCAGTTCTGCTGGGATTTGAATGGACTATGAACCAGGCTATGTTTTTGTTGGTCTATGTATTGACCTGGCCAGTGGTCCTTGTCCTCTGAGTCTCCCAGTGTATGAATTTTCTGGGAAGAGAAATAATGCAGCTCTAGTATGGTATGATATTATGCTTGTAATATCATTGTCTAATGTACACATAGGGGCATGCTTTTGGTGTTCAGTGGGAAGAAGGATTGGAAAACTATTGGTGTGGTTTCTAGAATTTCTGAGTATTGCATTCCACTTTCAAGTTTGTAATATAAATGTTTCAAATAATTTAAAAGGTGGTAGAACAATGGTAGTGTTGATTTTCTTTTGGCAATACATGATTAGAATGTTTCTAACTTTTGGTATCACCAACCACAATGATATGATTCAGTGATGTTTAGTTTCAGAGGATGAAAGGAGCTACCAAGGTTTCTCAGGTGTGGATAGTGTTGGGCAGGTAGATACGGCAGAATCTATATCTTTTGCTATAATTCTTGTGACAGGAAGCAGATTTTAAATTATTCTATTTTTCTAAATATTTATCTTAAATATTGTTCACATTCTTGATTGTTATACCTTTTTTGTAAGTTATTTTTTTTTTAGTTTTGGTTTTCTTCTGGTTTTGAACTCAGAGATCTGCCTGTGTCTGCCTCCCAAGTGCTGGGATTAAAGATGTACACCACCACTTTCCAGCAGGAAGTCTTTTCATATCAATCTGTACAATATTTTTTTTTATAATCACATTGATCACTCTTATTGTTTATATACTCTCCATTACAATACATTTCTCAGTGGACATAGTATGTAAGCCTGATAGCACTCAAGGTAAATTCCCACTTTTAAAGATGGCTTTCTCATAGCTGCATACACAGAATTTACATTTACCCAATTCTTTTCCTGGCTATGTACTCTAGCTCATTCCTAAAACCACAAGGTCACATGTCATTAGGGATGAATTGCATATATTTGCCTGGAAAATAGGCTGTGTACTCAGATGGAAGGGATACTTTCTTTCATGATGGAATATCAACAGTCAGCAAACCTGGTGGTGGTCATCCTTTGTAAGCAGCCACTGGTGATCATGGAAAAGTGCCAATTGTTTTTCTTAAGATATTGTGAGCAACAACAAATAAAACAAAACTGAATAGAAACTGTATAAGATAATGTAATAAAATTGTATTTCCTAGGTACAAACTGTTCAACTAAACCTTAGATAAAATACAAGACATTTTTCATATGATACATGGCATCACTAATATAACCATGCTTTTGAATTTTAATGTAAGTATGTAGTTGATATCAAGAAACAGCAAATATCTAACAAAATATCATGGAATTGATGTTTACAGTATCCAGTACAACACAACTAAGAAATCCCTCTTAAAACTATGATGCTCCAGGGGCTGGAGAGATGGCTCAGTGGTTAAGAGCATTGCCTGCTCTTCCAAAGGTCCTGAGTTCAATTCCCAGCAACCACATGGTGGCTCACAACCATCTGCAATGAGGTGTGGTGCCCTCTTCTGGCCTTCAGGCATACACACAGACAGAATATTGTATACATAATAAATAAATTAATTAATTAAAAAAAGATGGGGAAACTGTTTCTATTCTAAGGTATCCTCTTCAGGTTTGATAGTAATATGTATTATTAAAACAGAAATTACTGATTAAAAAAAAAACTATGATGCTCCAGCTTACTGTAGAGATTAACACAGGCAGACTCTCTATCTTTTCTATGTGTGAGAATCTCATTTTCTGTTTTCACTACAGACATGTATACACAAAAGGTAAATAAACATTTACATATTAACATCTAAATCTCTAATAGTCCTGATTAACATACTACTTGTCTTTGGGGGTATTTCAGAGGCAGCACTCCCTCAGTTAAATTCTACTTGGTGTGGCTTTACTCTCTACTAAAGCATTGGTCAGTCCTTTATGTCACCAATTCTATGAGTACTGCATGGTACATGAGATGCCATTTACAACTTCCACAAATTAACTCCAAATGGACCTTATACCTAAATGTCAAATGCTAAGTGCAGAACTTCTATGAAATACTTGAAACTATGTCTCTCTGACTTTGGCAACCTGCCTAGGCTTTGGGAGGTTCCTCTAAGGCCCTGATGTATAGAGCAACAACAGATCTCTGTCTCTAATCTCAGAAATATGCTTGGGAGAGCTTGTAAAGATGTGGGGCAAGGGCCTATGGAAAAGGGTTGTTTCAGATCCTTAGGATCCATGACTTTTCACAGAAGGGTAAAAACTGTGGTTATCAGAGCCATGCTGCGTTGGCACACGCCTTTAATCCGAGCACTTGGGAGGCAGAGGCAGGTGGATCTCTGTGAATTCGAGGCCAACCTGGGCTACAAGAGCTAGTTCTGGGACAGTCTCCAAAAGCTACAGAAGAAACCCTGTCTCGAAAAACCAAAAAAAAAAAAAAAAAAACCAAAAAAAAAAAAAACTGTGGTTATCAGTTGCAACGCCACTGTGGACTTTGTTTATAATGTTCTTGATTTACCCAAAGTTCCTCTTGTGCAACATTGTCTGATTAGCCTCTTTCTGAATTTATATACTTTCTTTTAAAACCAAACCCATTGATTTACATTAACAAGACACTTGCTGTTGAATTTTACTTATATCTCAAGCCAATCTGGGATTTGTCTGTGTTTAGATTAGCAGCCAGTGCTGGGAACACTGTGCTATATTTCTTCTGCTCACCTGGTTCTGACACTCAGACCTCAATATCCAATCAGAGCCTTCACCAGTCAAATGGGAGGGTTCATCCGGGAGCAAGGCTTCCAGTTTAGTGCTTCCTGAAGAAATCACTGTCTCTTTCATGCACTGTGTCTTGGGCTCCCTTGTGTGGAGAGAGTTTGTCAGCACGGCAGCTGCACATTGGTGAATAAATGGTTGCTCTCTACAGATGGGAGGAGCTGTGGGTCAAGGTGAGTATGGGGCCAATGTCCTCGGGTGCATAGGGGTGGCCGGCCTTGGTGCATGTGGCTGCTCTCCCCACGTGCAGAGCCGTGGCTGGGCTTGGTGGGTGAGGGTCCACTACCCCAAAGTAGGTAGAGTAGCCTGCTGAGGCTTACGGCCTGTGTGGTGCATCCTCCCCTGACTGGGTTGTAGCCAGTGGACTAACACAAGAGTTTAGTGTGTTCCTGCCTTGTCCTAAGTAGTCCTAAGTGATCCTTGCAACACTCTGCTGGCAGCCTCTGAATAACTTCACTGCCTGGGCTGTTTCTGCACAGAGCAGTGTGTTGGGAGCTGCAAATGGTGGTGCCTGTAGTGCTTATGTTGTTGCATGTGGAGAGATATCACCAAATTTTCCAAACTTGGAGACTACAGGTCTCTCCAGTATCTTCAGAAATTCTGCACTTTTAACATTTAATTTTAGGATCCTTCTGTAGTTAATTTTTTGGAGTTCGTAAATGGTTTCTCTTGTGTAGAGTATCACTCCACTGCTAAACTGTGAAGTAGGAGAGCATAATTGATAATAGAATTAATAGTATAAGAAGTTACCAGTTCTTAGGAGACATTAAGTCACACCAAGTAGAATTTAAGTGAGGGAGGGCTGCATTCCAAATTCCCCAAAGATAAGTAGTAATCTAACCATGTCTGTTAGAGATTAGTATCATGAGTTGCAAATGTTTGTTCACCAGGATAAATAAGCCATTAAGGTATATTTTTATAACAAATGAGACAACCATGATTTACAACCAGCCAAAACACCCACTTCCCAGTCAAAGACCTCGAACATGCTGCTCAAGGGGTCATGAGTGTATAATGGAATATGTACAGATAGGACCCATTTGTTTGGAGGAGGAACAGAAAGTGCTCTGGGAGATAGAAGATTTTACTAAACTTTAAATTCCATGATTATGATCTTGTTGACCATAGTGTGGAAGGACAAACCTGGAAGATTTTTGCCTTCTGAGACATTTGATCTCTGCTCATCCTGTAGGGTAACTGCTAATGTCTTGAATCCTAGCTGGGTTGTCCTAGCCAATGAGGGACTCTGGTTGGCAATCTGGAGCACCAATAGGAGGTACTTTACAGGTTCTTTCAGGATTCTCTTGTTTTGCTCTAAGGAGCTGTAAGGATGACCAGAAGTCAGTGCCAGAACCAGAATTTTCACGTCCAGTTTCTTGAGTTCTTTATCTATTTTGGAGATCAGACCTCTTTCTGATGCATGGTTGGTGAAGATCTCCCATTCAGTAGGAGGCCTTTTTGTCTTAATGAGAGTTTCCTTTGCTTTACAGAAGCTTCTCAGCTTCATGATGTCCCATTTATTCACTGTTGCTCTTGTTGACTGTGCTACTGGGGTTATACATAGGAAGTGGCATTACCCTTGCTGCACCACAGAGCTCTGAAATTACCAGTTTGAGCCATATCGTGGGGCATCCATTGGCATAACAATAAAAGGATTTGTGTGTGGAGCAAGGCTTCTCCCTCAGACCAGAAGAGTAGGAACAATGCACTGTGTACACTGCAGGGTTAAACACACTGGACAATAGCTAGATATTAGACTGAAGTTTAAGACCATGGACTGCAGGGGTTTCCATAACAAAGAAGGACCTGATGGGGCACAGTGTGTGACTTTCTGTATAATTTCCCATCATACATTATTTTCTTTCATGTGAATGAAGACAGACACCAGTGGGTGTACAGTTCAGGGAGGAGAACTTTAACTTCTAAGTATCCATTTTCCAATTAGTGAACTCTCCCATGCAGATATGTTCAGTCTTGGTTGACACAGTTAATCAGCTCAGATGTTTGAGACAGAGGCTATTGCCTGTAACTCCATGTGTCAGCTTAGAGCACTCAGCAGCTAACATTTTACATGGGACAAAGTCATGCATTCTCTTATTAATGGCATTCTCCCTACCAGGAGAAGCCTACTCTGTTTCAAAGTCAGTATAACTAAGTGTTCAGTTATCTTTATCATTTTTAGAAGTGAAATATTGTTTATCGGTTTTTAGATTTCATTTTCTTCAAATGCATTACTGCTATAATCTTTTTGTTTCTATTTTCCAATATTTCCCAAGTTTTGAATTATCAGTTTATAGCAGTGGTTCTCAACCTGGTGGGTCATGACTTTTTGGAGTGATCAAATGAACCTATCATAGGACTGGCCTAAGATTATCAGAAAGTACAGATATTTATATTATAATTCATAACAGTAGCAAAAATATAGTTATGAAGTAGCAACAAAAATAATTTTATAGGGGGGTTGACTACATCATGAGTAACTGTATTAAAGGTTCATAGCCCTAGGAAGATTGAGAACAACTGGTTTAGATTAATGTCTCCTGTAGCTCAGGCTTACCTCATACTATGAAACTGAGAATTGCTCTGAATACCTAATCATGCCTCTGCTACCCAGTGCTGCAAAGACAGCCCAGCAACTCCTATCAGGCTGGGCCTTGACTGGTCTGTGTGAAGGAGGAATAGATCAGTGAATGAGTATCCTCCAATTTCTACAGATTTCATTGTGAACTTACAAGTGTACAAACAGAGTCATGCTTTTGGTGTGATGTAAAAAGAGAGATTTGAAAACTGATGATATGGTTTCTAGAAGTTCTGAATATTGCAGTCTACTTTCAAGTTTGTCTTATAAATGTTTCAAATAGTTTAAAAGCTGGTAGAACTACAGTGATGTTCATTTAGCAATGCATGTTAAGATGTTTCTAACTTTCTGCTACCACTAACTGCAATGGTGTGATTCATTGATGTTTAGTTCCAGGGGACAAAGGTAGTTTCTGACCTCCAGAGCTTTCTTAGGTGTAAGAATTTAGTTCACTGACCAGCTGTAAAGCAAGCATAGTCACAACAGAAAAAGGAATGGGCAAAATAAGAGGGAGAAAGCTTTTCTGCTGTGACAGTAGTTGACATTAGCAATGAGTAGTAACTCACCACAAACCATGCATTCAAGAATCTGTATAAAAACTGAACTTATTAAACCAAATTACTGTAGTTACAGTAGCTCAAGCAAACTAGAACAACTAGATAAAAAGGTGTGGTCCTGCTTCACATCACTATATACCCTCAGAGAATGATGTTTTACTTGGTGTGCTCCAATACAGATCCCTAGTCTCTGGAGCACATGAGCATGAAGCTTGTTTCAACTTTTTAACTGTAATTTTTGATATTGAGAATGGGACAGGAACAATTGGAGAGTTATTAAGAATCTGTAAGCGTGATAGATGCAGAATTGAAACTTTTATTACTTGCTAAATTAGTAGCAAAGGTGAAGGAAAAATCACTTTTGGCCTAAGAATCAACTAATTACCTCTGAGATTGAGGAGCCATGTGCTCACAGTAGCCAGCTAATACAACCCACCTATGGGTAAAAGGCAAGCAGGAGCAAGAGTAAGTTTAGAGAGCAAATTTAACCTCACAGTCTATAGAACAGAGGAGAGGATTCAAAAATTCTTCTAATTTTATGTTTTACAAGTTAAAATAAAAGAGATATTTAAAAATCTGCCCACCAGAGCTCCGGAAGGCAGGCTAACAAAGTGAGCCTGGAGAAAAAGGGTTTAAATTAAGCTAGCCTCTATGATAAGCAGGTTAAAATGCTTTTCTGTTTCACAATTTTGCTTCTCTGTCAAAAGTCTGCTGTTTGTAGGCAGGTGAATTTGTAGTCAAGGTGTGTTCATTTCAGTACTGTGGCTCTGTAGTAAAGTTTAAAGTAATACATTCAAAAGTTCCTTGATTGTACAGGATTTAAAGATTGTTTAGGCTATCCTGATTTTGTCCTTTCTCATAAGGTTGAGGGTTGTTTTTTCGAAGTCTGAAGATTTTTGTTAGAATTTAATGGGCATTTGCATTAAATCTGTGGATTGCTTTCAGTAAGATTGTCAATTTTCCTATGTTGTCGCTGTTTTTACAAGAGAATCGGAGATCTTTCCATTGCCTGACTTAAATTTCTTCCTTCAGAGATTCAAAGTTTTTGTTATACAGGTTTTTAAATTTGTGTGATTAGAATTACTCAAAGAGATTTGTGGTATTTGTGGCTATCTCATTTATGATGTGTGTCGAAGGGATACATTTAGGTCGTTTTCAGATTCTGTGTATGATTAAGTAATTTTGCTGTGAATATGGTTGAGCACATGTGCTTTTGGCATGGTTGAGCATCTTTTGTATATAGGCACCAAAGTGTTATTGCTGAGTTTTTAAAGTAGCTTGTTACCATAATTTCAAATTCTTTTCTGTCATTACCGATGTATTTAGCACTATTGGTCATTACCAGATTTTTCCCTTCACCTTATGCAGCTGTAAATATCAGGTCATTAGTGTTAAGAGTATAATACCATTTGCTGTTATTAAATCCCATTTTCATTCACTGCAACTGTTAAACCCTTAGTCTGCCCCATGGTTAAGTGAAGAGGGGTTTTAGTCATTCTTTATTTTGAGTCTTTATTTACCTGAGGGGAAAGCTTAGGTGTTCTTAGGTTTAATATTTTATTCAAAATGAGTTCTGTGTCCCATAAACTGAGAACACTCAAATGTTCAGTTTGTATCTTAGTTCTGAAGCAACAAGTTTCACACCACAGCCAGCTGCAGACACTGCAGTCATCTCATCTCAGCAGGATCACTAACAAAGCGAGTTGCAGGTCCAGATCAGGCTCCTCTCTGTGGGCTGGGTTACCATTTTCCTCCTGGAGCTCTTCTCATTCCCTTAATTCTGCTGGGCAGTTGTCAGCTAAGCTGTCCTCATGTCCATTGTCCTTCTGCTGAGTGCATCGAATTAGTCAGTCTGGAAGCCATCTGGCTTGATTTTCATCCTGTGAGAAAACACAGACATGCCCTCGACCCCACATTAGGATGGGATCAGGTCCTTTCCAAATTCCAGAGCAAGGATCCTTCCACCTTGCTTTAGCAAATGAGGTTTTTGTACCATTATGCCACTATCTGTTCGCAGTTAATCACTCTGGACATCCGTATTGAGAAAGTCTAGTGTAAACAATGCACGATTTAAGGCATTGTGTGGCATCTGAGGATACAACTCTCCTGTCATTATTTTTTGAGTTGTGTTTTCAAGGAGCTATGTGCACACTCCACAATTCCTTGTCCTTGAGGATTATATGGAATACTAGTTTTATTAACGATATTCCATTGAGTACAAAATCTTTGAAAAGCTTTGTTAACATCCGAATCCATTGTCCGTCTTTATTACCTTTGGGGTTCCCATGCATGAAAAGCATTTTAAGCTATGAGTTATTACATGTTTGGCAGCTTCCCCAGTTTGTGCTGTGGCCATCATGAATCCTGAGTACGTATCAATTGTCACATGTACATATCTCAATTTTCCAAACTCAGTAATGTGAGTGACATCCATTTGCCATATATGGTTAGGAAGCAGTCCACCGGGATTTACCCCCAAATGAGACACAGGTAAATATTGTGGACATCTTTCACATTGTTTCACAATTTGTCGGGCAGCTTCTCTGGTTAGCTTAAATTGCTTTCTTAAACTTAAGCTGTTTTGATGGTGCAAAGCATGTGATTGTTGTGCAAGTTCAACCTGAGATATAGCAATTATTTTGCTTCCTGAGTATGCTGAAACAATATTTTAACTTGTTCATTACTAGTTTCTATATATGACACAGTTTCCAAGATTTGCAATACCTCAAATATACAGGCTATCAGTATATAGATTAAAAGCCTTATTATCAAAATTCTTAAATATCAGAGCTACAGCCTGCAGCTCAACTATTTGAGCTGAAGCTGGTTCTGTCTGTACCACGTGTCCTTTACCATTTACTACATAAACAGCTTTTCCATTAGATGAGCCATCAGTGAAAATCAACAAAGCATCCCTCAAGGGATTCTTTGCTATTATTTTAGGAAAAATGAATGAATGCTGTTGAGTAAACTGCAATAACCAGTCAGCTGGGAAAAGATTATTAATCTGACCCTGAAACTGAGCAAGTGCAATTGCCCATGAATCACTGTTTTGAAATAACCATTCAATTTGCTGCTGTGTAAGGGACATTGATTACAGCTCGTTCTTTGACAAAATTTTTTCTAGATTGCATTCTGCTTTTCTGTGCTAAGCATGCTACTGCTTCAAAATAAGGATTTAATACTTTTACTGGTGATACAGACAGATGCAGCCACAACAGTGGTCCGTTCTGCCATAAGACTGCTGTAGGTGCCAGTCTTGTATGTAAAATACATGCTTGCCATGTTTGGCTGTAATCAATCTAGCACACCTGCTGTTCCTGTATAGCCTGCTGTATCTGTTAGAGAGTCTGTCTGGCAGCTTCTGAAAGCTGTCATAATTTGGATCACTGACTCCTTTAAGTATTTCATTTAAAGGCTGATGGTCTCCTTTAAGAAACGTTAAGGCCTTGGCCATTGTATATTTCCTAATAACCTTTGAGTTTTAAGTCATCCTTCCTGATTTTTATCTTCTGAGTCTTGATTTCTTTGGGGTATAACATATAACCCACATTGAAAAGGTAGGTGCCTCTGTGCTTTCTCAGGAGCAATAATTAACCCTGCATGGCTTAGGCTTTGTTGCAACACGAGAGAAAGCTAGGAAGCAACGTTTCCCCATGTTTTGCCTTCATTTATTAGCTTGAGTTTATATCCTAAGCTCCCAGAAGGTTGGACTGTGATCTAGGAATATCAACCAGAGAAACTTCATTACCTGAGTTGCTTTTTGATAGAGAATTTAATCACAGCAACAGAGAAGAATGTTGCAACAAAAAAATGATACCTCAAATGTACTTTTCTTACTGTAAAGGACTTTAAATTCTTAGGCCTGCCCTTGCTATCCTGAAGGGTGAAAAGTGGTTATCAACTGGTTCCAACACCACTGTGGACTTTGTTTATAATGTTCTTGATTTACCCAATGTTCTTCTTGTGCAACATTGTCTGATTAGCCTCTTTCTGAATTTGTATACTTCCTTTTAAAACCAAACTCATTGATTTACATTAGCAAGACACTTGCTGTTGAATTTGATGTAAACCTTCAGTCAATCTGGGATAGGTCTGTCTTTAGATTAGCAGCCAGTGCTGGGGCTGTGCTGTGTCCCTTCTGTTCACCTGTTTCTGTCACTCAGACCTCACTAACCAATCAGAGCTTCCAGCAGACCCACCAGTCAAATTGGAGGGTTCTTCCTGGAGCCAGCCTTCCCGTTTAGCGCTTCCTGAAGAAATCACAGTCTCATGTACAGTCTCTCCTTGTTGGGAGAGTTTATCAGCTCGGCAGCTGCACCATGGTGAGTGAGTGTTTGCTCTCCACAGTTGGGAAGAGCAGTGGGCCAGGGTGATTAAGGGGCCAATGTCCCCAGGTGTGGAGGAGTTGCCGGCCTTGGTGCACGTGGCTGCTCTCCCCACGTGCAGAGGAGTGGCTGGGCTTGGCTGATGAGGGGTTGCTGTCCCCAAACTAGGTGGAGCTGCCTACTGATGCTTGAGGCTGTTGTGGGACGACCTCCCCTGGCTGTGTGGGAGCCAGTGGACAAACACAGAGTTTAGTGTGTTCCTGCCTCATCCTAAATAGTCCTAAGTGATCCTTGAAATACCCTGCTGGCAGCCTCTGATTCACTGCCCAGGCTTTGTCTGCACAGAGCAGAGCTTTGGGAGCTGCAAATGGTGGTGCCTGTAGTGCTTATGTTGTCGCATGTGGAGAGACATCAACAACTTTTTCAAACTTTGAGACTACTGGTCTCTCCAGTATCTTCAGAAGTTCTGCACTTTTAGCATTTAGGTTTAGGATCCATGTGTAGTTAATTTTGTGGAGCTCATAAACAGTTTCTCATGTGTAGAGTAGCACTCCACTGCTAAACTGTGAAGTAGGATTGCATAATTGATAATAGAATTAATGTTATAAGAATTTACCAGTTCTTAGGAGACATTAAGTCACACAAAGTAGAATTTAAGTGACGGAGTGCTACATTCCAAATTCCCCAATGATAAATAGTATACTAACCATGCCTGTTAGAGATTAGTATCATGAGATGCAAATGTTTGTTCACCAGGATTAATAAGCCATTAAGGTACATTCCTATAACAAATGAGACAACCATGATTTGCAATCAGCTAAAAGACCCACTTTCCCATCAAAGGCCTCTAACATGTTGCTCAAGGGGCCATTACAGGGTCACAACTTGTGTGCCATGAAAGTATAATAATTCTAGAACAGCTGCATTTTTCACTTTTTAGAAACACAGTTTACAGTCAATGTTCCCTATACTGATTGAGGTCAACTTGAATCCTGTCTGTAGCCCCACAGGGTATTACCCTTGCTATCCTCTTGAATAACTGCCATAAATTTTTGGATTACAAGTATGCAGCACCACAGAGTTGTAAAATTACCAGTTTGAGTCATATCTTGTTGCGTCCATTGCAATAACAATAAAAGGATTTGCATGGAACATGGTTTCTCCCTTCATACCAGAAGAGTAGGAACAGTATACTGTGTACACTGGAAGGGGGGAAAAAGACTGGACAATAACTAGATCACAGAATGAAGTTTAAGGGAGTGATCTTCAGAGCTATTCATTACAAAGAATGACTTGATTGGGCACAGTGTGTGACTTTCTGTGTAATTTCCCATCATACATTAATTCCTCTGTGTGAATGAAGACAGACAGCAGTGGGTGTACATTTTAGGGATGATAGCTTGAACTACTACATCTTTAGTTTCCAATTAGTGAACTCTCCCATGCAGATATCTTCAATCCTGGTTGACACAGTTAAGTCAGCTCAGATGCTTGAGACACAGGCCATTGGCTGTAACTCGATGTTTCAGCATACATTACTCAGCAGCTAACATTTTACATGGGACAAAGTCATGCGCTCTCTTACTAATGGCATTCTCCCTACCAGGCAAGTGCCTACTCTGTTTCAAAGTCAGTATAACTAAGTGTTCAATGATTTTTATCATTTTAAGAAGTCAATTACTGGTTATCATATTTTAGATTTCATTTTCTTCAAATGTGAAAGTAGACACATGCCAAATAGATGATCCGCCATGGCTAAGTTGTTTTTTTCTCAGAGATGGAGAGATGGTTTGAAATATGCAAGTCAAATAAGTATTGGTAATATGTTTTAGACATTTGTGGATGGAGGGTGGGGTAGAGAAGATTGGAGGAGTCAGAGGACAGGAGGGAAGGGAACTGTGATTAATACATAAAAGAAGATTGTTTAAAAATAAAAATAGAAATAAATCTCTGAATCTAGAATCCTCCCCAACTAAATTTTTTCCTTTATAAAAATACCCAAAGTATGGTGTTTTTCTCAGCAATGGGTGTTCTGACTAAGACAAATGGTATTTTTATTTCATGGTTTGTCTCCCTTTCATTTTCTTCTTTTGATTCTTCTGATTTAAAAATCCTATGAATGTAATCCCATTGATTTCTCTGTGTGCTTCCAATATGAATGTAGCTTTGTAATCAGCTTTCCTGTTATAAATTGTTGGGAATTGTCATTGTACTGTATTCATTTATGGTTCAAATTTACCATACACATCATCTTAATTTCCAAGGATCATTTATTTACTTCTTTATTTAGGTTTTGTTGCTCTTGTTAATCTGTGAGAGACTTTTGGTTTATTGGATAAAAGGTATTATGGATGTTGGCAGGTGGCTCAGCACATACTCATTTTGTAGGTGACCTGAGTTCAGATACCTACGCTCAAGTTGTGAGGCTCATAACTCTACCATTTCAGATCCAGGGCATCTGAACTCCTCTTTTTTGTGTTACTTGTATATGTATGGAAGACATTCTCACTCTTGCACAAATATATGCAAAAAATAGCAATAAACTTGTTTTTAAAAATGCCTGTGACTTATAAAGCAATTAGAGTAAAACAAGTTTCTTTAGGTGTCCAATTTTTAAAAAATCTGTTATCTTGCATTTTGTTTTAAAATGTTTTCATTTCCTCACTCTGATTGCAGACTTACAGGCAATCATCAATCGGGGATCAAAGTGCTGTCTAAGTGATCCTAACAGACATACTTTTCTTTATTATAAGATAATGTTATTTTTTTAGTAGTCAAAACTATTTTCCATGAAGTTAAGGCATGAGAAGGTTTCTCTCCAATTTCGGTAGAACAGCCCTCCTCACCCAAGCCATCTTCTATTATTGGTAAAGGATAAGGAACTGAAGTGTATAGGATGAGTGCTGGTCAGTGATTTTTTTTAGAGCTTGATTTTTGTTATCATCTCATAATTTTTATTTAAAGAAGCATAATATGTCTTTGTTTTTCAGTGCTACCCATCTATGTTGTTGATTTTATTCATTGTTATCTAAGTATATTGTTTATTTTCTGGAAAATAATGGTCTCACCAATTTTTTATTCAGATTTCTCATGTTATTAGTTCCTTGAGTTTTTGTTGGTTAGTGAAGTTTCTGTGGAGAGACAGTTTTAGTTTTCTCTTCTTTATCTTAGATGTTTGTTTCTTTCCATTTCCTGTTATATCTATCTTCATTTGTGTTTTTTGCTGCTTAAGTGATTGGTATGATTAGTACACTGCCTTTGGATCTTTAAAACCTTGTTGTATATTATTGTCTCTTCTAATTAGCCTCAGCTATCAGTATGACATAGCTTAGAGTGATCTGAGAAAATAACAATTGAGAGTTTGCCTAGATCAGAATACCTGATTAAGGTATCTGAGAGAGTGTGTTGATTTTGATTGATATAGGAAGGTTCTTTCACTGAGTTGGTAATATCTCTGAACAATCAACCTTGTGATAGATAGGAGAGCTAGCTGAGCATAAGACAGTGACAAAGCCAGAAAACAATGGTTTCACATATTTTGCCTTTAGTTAATAGCTTGATTATCTGTCCAAGGAATTGTGAAATAGGGTTAACACCAAATAAACATGTTCATTACCTGAGTTGCTTTTGATTGCCTAATTTAATAACAGCAACACAGAAGAAAGTTGCAACAAAAATGGTACTCAAAGGTGATTTTGTTGCTGCAAAACAAAACACAAGACATTCTTCATATGAAACATGGCATCTCTACTGTAACAATGCTTTTGGATTTTAATGTGAGTATGTAGTTGATACCAAAAAACAGCAAATACATAACATAACATAATGGAATTGATGTTTACAGCATCTAGCACAACACAACTAAGAAATCCCTCTTAATACTGTGATGCTCCAGCTGACTCTAGAGAGTTCTTTACACAGGGGTCTCTCTATCCTCTCTACAGATGAGCATCTCATTTGTTGTTTTCACTACAGAGGTAAATATATATTTTCATCTTAGCATCCAAATCTCTAACATTCCTGATTAACATACTACTTGTCTTTGGGGTATTTCAGAGGCAGCCTTCCCTCAGGTAAATTCTACTTGGTGTAACTCACTATCTCCTAAGCATTGGTCAATCCTTTATATCACCAATTCTACTCTTCTACATTGTGACTGAGTAGTGGAGTACTACATAGTACATGAGATGCCATTTACAACTTCCACAAATTAACTCCAAACGGACCTTACACCTCAACATCAAATGCTAAGTGCATAACTTCTAGAAGACACTTGTGACCAGGCCTTTCTGAGTTTAGCAACCTGCCTATGCTTTGGGAGGTTTCTCTAAGACCCTGATGTATAGAGCAATAACAGAGCTCTGTCTCTAATCTTAGGAATATGCTTGGGAGAGCTGGTAAAGATGTGGGGCCAGGGCTTTTGGAAAAGGTTATTTCCTATCTTCAGATCCAAGGACTTTTCATAGAAGAGCGGGAACTGTGGTTATCAGTCCCGACACCACTGTGGATGTTGTTTATAATTTTCTTGAGTTACCCAATGTTCCTCTAGTGCAACGTTGTCTGATTAGCTCCTTTCTGAATTTGTATACTTCCTTTTAAAACCGATTTACGTTAGCAAGAGAATTGCTGTTGAATTCTAATTAGCCACCAGTGCTGGGAATGCTGCACTGTGTCCCTTCTACTCACCTGGTTCTGTCACTCAGACCTCACTAGCCAATCAGAGTCTCCAGCAGACCCACCAGTCAAATGGGAGGGTTCTTCTGGGAGCCAGGCTTCCGGTTTAGCGCTTCCGGTAGAAATAATAGTTTCGCTTCCGCACCGTGCCTTGGTCTCCCTTGTTGGGAGAGAGCGAGTGAGCTCAGCAGCTTCACCACGTTGAGTGAGGGATTGCTCGTCACAGACAGGAGGAATGGTGGGCCAAGGTGAGTTACGGGCCAATGTCTCCATGTGGGGAGGAGTGGCCGGCCTTGGTATGCAGGAGTAGGGGTGGGGTTGCTGTCCCCACGTGCAGAGGAGTGCCTGGGCTTAGCAGGTCCCTGTCCTGAAACTAGATGGAGCGGCCTACTGAGGCTCGCTGCTGTTGTGGTGGGTCCTCTCCTGCCTGGGTGGGAGCCAGTGGACAAACACAGAGTTTACTGTCTTCCTGCCTCGTCCTGTCTCATCCTAAGTAGTTTTAAGTGATCCCTGCTGGCAGCCTCTGAATAACTTCAAGGCCGGCACTGTTTCAGCGCAGAGCATAGCTTTGGGAGCCGCAAATAGTGGTTCCTGTAGTGCTTATAGTGTCACATGTGAAGAGAAATCAACAAATATTCCAAACTCGGAGACTACTGGTCTCTTCTGTGTCTTCAGAAGTTCTGCACTTTTAACATTTATGTTTAGGATCCATCTGTAGTTAATTTTGTGGGGCTCGTAAAAGGTTTCTACTGTGTAGAGTAGCACTCCGCTGCTAAACTGTGTTGTAGAAGAGTAGAATTGATTGTAGAATTAATGGTATAAGGATTTACCAGTTCTTAGGAGACATTAAGTCACACAAAGTAGAATTTAAGTGACGGAGTGCTACATCCCAAATTCCCCAACGATAAATAGTATACTAACCATGCCTGTTAGAGATTAGTATCATGAGATGCAAATGTTTGTTCACCAGGATTAATAAGCCATTAAGGTACATTCCTATAACAAATGAGACAACCATGATTTACAACCAGCCAAAAGACCCACTTCCCCATCAAAAACCTCTAACATGCTTCTGAAGGGGCCATTACAGGGTCACATCCTGTGTTCCATGAAAGTATACTAATTTTAGGTCAGCTGCATTTTTCTGCTTTTAGAGAAGCAATTTAAACAATGTCTCCTATATTGATTGAGGTTGACTTATATCCTGTCTGTTGCCTCAAAAGGCATTACCCTTGCTGCACCACAGAGCTCTAAAATTACCAGTTTGAGTCATTTTGTGGGCATCCATTGCAATAACAATGAAAGGATTTGTGGGTGGAGCATGGCTTCTCCCTTTAGACCAGAAGAGTAGAAACAGTGTACCATGTACACTGCAGTGGTAAACACATTGGACAATACCTAGATCTTAGACTGAAGTTTAAGACCATGGACTGCAGGGGTTTCTATAACAAAGAAGGACCTGATGTGGCACAGTGTGCGACTTTCTGTGTAATTTTCCATCATAGAATATTTTCTTTCATGTGAATGAAGACAGACACCAGTGGGTATACAGTTTAGGGAGGAGATCTTGAACTCCTAAGTATCCATTTTCCAATTAGTGAACTCTCCCATGCAGATATGTTCAATTTTGGTTGACACAGTTAATCAGCTCAGATGTTTGAGACACATGCTATTTACTGTAACTCCATGTGTCAGCTTAGAGCATTCAGCTGCTGACATTTTTCATGGGACAAAGTCATGCATTCTTTTATTAATGGCATTCTCCCTACCAGGGAAGTACCTACTCTGTTTCAAAGTCAGTATAACTAAGTGTTCAATTAATTTTTTATCATTTTTAGAAGTCAACTATTGTTTATCAGTTTTTAGATTTCATTTTCTTCAAAGGCATTACTGCTATAATCTCTTTGTTTCTATTTTCCAATATTTCCCAGTTTTTTAAATTATCAGTTTAGAGCAGTGGTTCTCAACCTGGTGGGTCATGACTCCTTTTTGAGTGATCAAATGAACCTATCATAGGACTGGCCTAAGATCATCAGAAAGTACAGATATTTATATTATAATTCATAACAGTAGCAAAAATATAGTTATGACGTACCAGCTAAAATAATTTTATAGGTGGGGGTTGACTACATCATGAGTAACTGTATTAAAGGGTCAAAGCACTAGGAAGATTGAGAACAACTGGTTTAGATTAATGTCTCCTGTAGCTCAGGCTTACCTCTTACTATGTAACTGAGAATTGCTGTGAATACCTAATCCTGCCTCTGCTACCCAGTGCTGCAAAGACAGTCCAGCAACTCCTACCAGGCTGGGCCTTGTCTGGTGTGTGTGAAGGAGGAATAGATCAGTGAATGAGTATCTTCCAATTTCTGTAGATTTTATTGAAGTCGGACCTGTATAAGAACTGAGTTGTAAAGCCAGTGTAGTAACAACAGAAGAAGGGATGGGAAAGAAAGAGGGTGAAAGCTTTTTTGCTGTGACAACAGTTGACATTAGCAGTGAGTAGTGAGGTAATCAATTTTAGATATTTCATAAATGTTCTGTCTGGCCATTTTGTTGGTCCACAGATCATGAATCTATATAAAGAACTGAACTTACCATTAAACCAAATTACTGTAGTTACAGTAGTTCAGTAAAATAGAAGAGCTGGATCTGTGGGATGAAGCTGACTTGATCATGGTGAATTTTTTAAAAAGTGTTCTTGGATTTGTTTGACGCATTTTGTTGAGTATTTTTGCATTTATGTTCTTGAGTGTTCTGTTGTTCTTTGTGGTGTCCTCGGTAGTGGCCCTTGGCCTCTGATCTTTGTTGAATGTGCGGGAGGCTCTGCCATCCTGTCATGGGAGACTATGAGCTTGTAATATTGTTTCCTCATGGTAAGTGAGAATTTCTTTAAACACCCAATCCTGTCTCTGCTGCCCAGTGCTGGGTAGATTTCAGGACTAGGCTTTGACTGGTCTATGAGAAGGAAAACTAAGCCAGCTAATGAGTGACCTCCAGTCTCTCTTGAGTTCTAGTGTGTGATTATAGATGAAGAGGGATCTGTGCAAGAATTCAGTGCATAGACAAAGCTTGAAGCTGGTAGATTCACAGTGCAGAAAGGGAGAGACAGTACAGTGGTTGAGAATTTTCCTACTTCAACATTAGCTGAGATTAGCAATGTGGAACTAGGTAATCAATTTTAGATGCTCCATAAATGTCCTGATGGTCATTTCTTGGTGTCCACAGATCAGGCAGTCAAGAATCTGGACTGACCTTATGAAACCAAATTGCTATAGTTACAATAGTTCAACCAAAATAGATCAGATTGAAGTGTTTTGGCCTTGTCCAACAAGACTGTTTGTTTTACTGGTTTTAGATATATACCCTGAGATAAAAGGTTTGAGATATCTTTGATGTGCTCTAATACAAATCCCTAGTTTCTGGAGCACATGGCCATAAATCCTGTTTCAACTTTTCAAAATAATTTCTTGAGATTATAACTATATCATATCCACATTCTTTTCTGCCTCAAGCCCTACCATGACCCATCAGTGTCTTCTAATTTATTGCTGAAAGACCTGGATAAAACCAGGTCTCCCCAAAGAAAGCCCTGGATAAATCCAGGTTTCCCCCACCCCCAGCAGGAAGAAAATAGCCAAAAAATCTAAGCAGGGAGAGAAAATTCAGGAATCTAGGATTAGCCAGTGCAGTGACTATGTTTCAGGAACTAGCTAAAGATAAAGTTAGATTGTAATCTTGAGAATAATCTTGAGAAAGGAACTAGCTTATTATTACTTTGGGAATAGTCTTGAGAGGCAGGGAGTTGCCCCTTTTGATCATCACTGGTATTCTCGAAATTTTCTACACCCTCCCTGCCCCTTTCGGATCACTGGGCAATGGTTTCTGCCCTTAAAAACCCCTTCTCCTGGTCACTCGGGGTTGAACTCTTCCCCTGAGTGGGTTATGAGTCTCAGCCCCAGTGCACTGGTTCCCGTCTCATCTCATCATTAAACCTCGTGTGATTGCAGCAAGGATGGTATCTTGTGAGTTACTGGGGGGGGGGTCGTTATCCCGAGACTTGAGTGGGAGTCTCCCCACACTGGGGGTCTTTCATTCGGGGGCTGGTTTCTGGGATTAGCGACCGCCCTCATCTCCGAAGACCCACTTGGGGGTTGGAGGTGAGACTGTCTGTATGCCAGGTCCTTTTTGTGTTTTTGTGCCAGTTGTGCCAGTTTCAGGTTTGTACATTCGAGTTTAAAGTCATGCCTATGTGTGTGTTTCCATGCCAGTTGAATCCAGGTTCAGGTTCTGTACAGTCGTGACTTATTTTGTGTTTCTGTGCCAGTTTGGTTGAATTCAGGTTCAGGTTCTGTATTTTGAGGTTACGGCCCTGTCTGTGTCTTTGTGTTTCCATGCGAGCTGAGGTCAGGTTCTGTATTACCGGTTTTGCAGTCGTTCACATCTCGGGAGCTGAAGGGAATGATCAGCAGACTTGCTAGATCACTGACTGCTGCCTGGGAGACCTCCTGGGAGGTGAGAAGGTACCCAGGGATGCCTGGGAGATTCCCGTTTGGGTACTGGTGAGGATATGGTAGATCTCCTGGATTGGAGGAACTATGTCCTCTCAGCCATCTGTACTTCTGGAATGGTTTTATCTCTCTCGGTGGAGACGGACATTTGTTTCCGTGTCTTGTGTGTCTTCAGTATTTTATTTTCTTACTTGTGACTTTGACCCTGGATCAATGGTTTTGTCTTTCTAAGTTTTGTTAGCCTTTGTCTGTATATCTTCAGTCTCTGTTTTGTCTTACACGCAGGTAGTGTGTTCAGTTGTCTGGTGATATATGCGGGTGGCGTTTCTCAGTTCTGTGGTATGACACATGAATGGCGTGGTCAGTTCTGTGTAGAGACATACGTAGATAGCGATCTCATTTAGAAAGTGGCGGGTCACACCTGTGAAGCAGCTTGAAGCTGTGTCTTTGTTTGGTGCCTTTGTCCCGTCTGTCTGTATGTGTGTTGTGCTTTTTTCCTGACTTTAGACTGATGCTGACGTACTCAAATCATGACTTCTTTGACTTTGGTATTGTGACCACTTACAAGACTTTAGAAATAGGGCCATAAGCATAGGTGTATATTTCATTAAAAAAGTCAGCCTCGGCCCCAATCACGTGGCTACTGGGCAGCATGCTTGTATGGATGGCTGGGCTATTCAGCTTTGCTGTTACAAGGTATTGAGGCTGCCAGACACCATTGTACAAGGCGGATGTACCCCAATAGGATTTCAAACACCAAACAAAAAATCTGAGGGTAATCACTATGGCCTAAAGAGGTTAACAATCTTTTTTCCCCAGTGCTTCATACCTCCACCCCCATGCTGATGGATGAGTTCCCTCTGCCTGCCCTGGGAGTTGCATGCCTCAAACCTTTGGTCAAAGCTGACCAAAGCTGGGCTCCGCAGGTGAAGAACTCTTTCAGATCCTATGAGTTATAAGTGTCATCATTTATAGGGGCTGGTTAAATGTTTCACACTGGTACAGGATTTTATGTGCCGTTTTTGTTTAATTTTATGTGCCGTTTTTGTTTAAAATGTAGCCATACATCCTCACTGAGAAGAACCACCAAAAAGGACTTTGGTAAGAGTTTTTATATTTATATTGTCTAAAAGACGAGAGATTTTTGTTATGTTGTCTAAAAAGCAAGAAATTTTTGTTAGAAAAACTTGTAAACAGGGCCTTATCTAGTTCCCTGTGTAAGCTTTCAAGGTCAAACTTAAAGCAGGTAGGAGCAGCTGACAGTCTATAATGGCGGGGCTGTGCCATCTGTGTTTCTTAAATGTTTAAAGAAGGCTTACAGGTGTTATATTCCCTTTCACCCAACCTCTGAGGGTCAGTGGTAGCTGTGGCCTTCATAGAACATTCAGCATCAGATATTAAGAAAAGTTAACAATGGTTAGAAAGGTTGCATGATTATATCTTTCAGGATTTGGTTAAGGAGGCAGAGAAAATGTTTCATAAGTGAGAGACTGAAGAAGAGAAGCAAGAGATAGCGAGAGAAAAAAGAGAGAGTGGCAGGAGGCAGAAGAGAGAACCAGAGGGATCATAGACAAGACAGAAATTTGATAGAATTTTGGCCGCAGTGGTAGGAGAGAAAAGGAAGATAGGACCTAGACAGATAGAACCTGATGTGCTTATTGCAAAGAAAAAGGACACTGGGCAAGAGAATGCCCAAAGCAAGAAAGGGCCTCTAAAGTACTGGCCCTGGAAGAAGATTAGAGGGGACGGGGCTTGGACCCCCTCCCCTGCACCTAGGGTAACCTTGACTGTGGAGGGAACCCCTGTGGATTTTCTAGTGGACATAGGGGCTGAGCACTATGTGCTGATTGGGGAAATTAAAGAATAAGAAAACTATAGTAATTAGAGCAACTGGACAGAAACAATTATCTGTGGACCACCTTACGAACTGTAGATTTGGGGAGAGGAGACAGAAACAATTATTTGTGGACCACCTTACGAACTGTAGATTTGGGGAGAGGACAAGTGACTCATTCCTTCCTGGTTTTCCTTGAGTGTCCCACACCTTTATTAGAAAGAGACTCACTGGCCGGAGGTGATTAAAGCCTGTTTTTGGCTGCAGGATTTTCCATGTATGAAGGTGATGTGTTGGCTGCACTGGACATTGAGTATGTAATGTGATGTGCACACAAAGGACTCTGGGCTTTTGATGAGTAAATGTCAGGGACCATTTTCCTAAGGATAGATTTGTCAGGGACCATCGTCCTTACAGGGATAGCAGAGGTCATTGCCCTAAGGATGTTTACGGAGATCCCACCCCTCATCCCAAACTATCTTGAGGGCTATCCATTACCGGAACCCACCCCTTACTCCAATGCTAATGGATCACATCTGTTAAGGGAACCCACCCCTTACTCCAATGCTAATGGATCACATGCTTTGGCTTACACCAGGTGCTGGCTGATGACCTTCAGTTACCCCAGCAGAGTTCCTGCCCACCCCTACCTCCACCCCATTCAAGGGTATATAAGCTGTAACTTTCACCCCAATAAACTGAGACCTTGACAATAGAATCTTGCTTGGTTTCCTTCCTCTTTTTCATCTCATGTCTTGCAGGATAGCGCCCCTGCAGAGGACCCTGAATAGCTGACCCTGCCGGCGGGGTTACACTTTAAGAAAGTTGAGTAATCTTTACTAAAATACAAACTTTCAGGACTAAGTTCCTGTCTACTGGGCTTGAAGGGCAGAACAGAAAGTTCTGTGATATCTGAGTAATTTGATCTCTGATCACCCAGTATGGGAGCTGATAATATTCTTAGTCTTGCCAGGGTGGTGTTAGCCAGTGAGGGACTCTGGGAAGGCTTAGCAAGCAGAAATAATAGTGTGTGCTAGCTTACAGGTTGTTCTTTCCAGGATTCTTCTCTGCTTCTCTTGTAATGACTTGTAAGGAAGACCACACTCTATGCCATGATGAGTACAGGGTGTTCAGAGAAGGTCTGTTGAGCTGTCATTTCTGCTGGGATCTTGATGGACCATGAGCCAGGCTGTGATTCTATTGCTCTATGTAATGACCTGAACAGTGCTCCTTGTCCTCTGAACCTCCCTGTGTATGAATTTCCTGGGGAGAGGGAGACTCTGCAGTCCTGTTTGATAGGATATTATGCTTGTAATATCACTGTCCAGTGTACAAACAGAGTCATGCTTTTGGTGTGCCTTGGAAAGACAGATTGGAAAACTGATGATATGGTTTCGATAAGTTCTGAATATTGCAGTCTACTTTCAAGTTTGTCTTATAAATGTTTCAAATAGTTTAAAAGCTGGTAGAACTACAATAATGTTGATTTAGCAATGCATGTTAAAATGTTTCTAACTTTCTGCTACTACCAGCTTCAATGGTGTGATTCATTGATGTTTATTTCCAGGTGACAAAGGTAGTTTCTGAGCTGCAGTGGTTTCTTAGGTATAAGAATTTAATTTCACTGACCAGCTGTAAAGCAAGCATAGTCACAACAGAAAAAGGGATGGACAAAAAAGAGGGTGAAAGCTTTTCTGCTGTGACAGAAGTTGATATTAGCAATGAGTAGTGACACGCCACAAACCATGCATTCAAGAATCTGTATAAAAACTGAACTTATTAAACCAAATTACTGTAGTTACAGTAGCTCAAGCAAACTAGAACAACTAGATAAAAAGGTGTGGTCCTGCCTAACATGACTGTATACCCTCAGAGAATGATGTGAGTTGTACTTGGTGAGCTCCAATACAGATCTCTCGTCACTGGAGCACATGACCATGAAACTTGTTTAAACTTTTTAACCGTAATTTTTTGATATTGTAATTACATTATTTTCACAATCTCTCTCTTGCTCCTAACTGTTTCCATGGGCCCTTTATTGTGTTCTAATCCATGTCCTATTTTTAACAATTATTGTTTGAATGTGACATGTGTTTGGTTGCCGGACCTCTGAGCTATGAAGTAAATAAAGAGTTGGCTACACTGGACATCGAGTGTGTAATGGAATGTGTACACATAGGACTGTGTGTCTTGGAGGAGGAACAGGAAGTGCTCTGGGAGAATAGAAGATTTTACTAAACTACAAATTAGGGTCTTGTCTCACCATAGTGTGGAAGGACAAACCTGGAGGACTTTTGCTCTCTGAGACATTTAATCTCTGTTCACCCAGTAGGTTAACTGGTAATGTCTTGAAGCCCAGATGGGTGATCCTAGCTAAGGAAGGACTCTACTTGGTAATCAGGAGCACCAGTAGCTTACTGGTTGGTTCTTTAAAGGATTCTTTTTCTGCTGAATGGAGCACCAGGAAGAGCAGGTTGGCTGAGCTATTAGCTGCTTGGAAAGCAATGGACCATGAGCCAGACAGGTTCTGTTAGTTTGTGTGGTGACCTGGGTAGTGGCCCTTGGCCTCTGAGCTATGTTGAGTCTGAATTCCCTGGGGGATCGGGAGGCTTTGCCATACTCGCATGGGAGAATATGAATTTATAATGTTGTTGCCTCCTGCTATGTAATTGAGAATTGCTTTAAACACCTAATCCTGCCTCTGCTGCCCAGTGCTGGGTAGGTAGTCCTGCAACTCCTTCAGGACTTGGCCTTGACCTGTTTGTGAGAAGGAAAAATAGACCAGCTAATGAGTGACTTCCAGTATCTCTGTCTTTTAGTGTTGCTTATAAATGAGGAGAGATCTGTGCAAGAACTGAGTATATAGGTCAAGTTTGAAGCTTGTAGATTCACAGTGCAGAAAGGGAGAGACAGGACAGTGGTTGAGAATTTTCCTACTTCAACAGTAGTTGAGATTAGCAGTGTTTAGCTATGAATTAATTACCTAATTAGGAATTAGGTAATCAATTTTATATGCTCCATAAATGTCCTGATGTTTATTTCTTGGTGTCTTCAGACCAGACAATCAAGAATCTGGATAAAGAATTGAACTTATCATGAAATCAAATTGCTAGTTACAGTAGTTCAACCAAAATAGATCTGAGTAAAATTTGGCCCTTCCTAACAGGACTGTTATTTTACTGGTTTTAAATACCTTGAGATAAAATAAAGGTTTGAGAAATCTTTGTGCCCTCTGATTTGAGACAACCATGATTTACAACCCGCCAAAGACCCAATTCCCGATCAAAGGGGTGTAACATGCTGCTCAATAGAACAGCTGCATTTATCAGTTTTTAGAAATGCAGTTTACAGTCAATGTCCCCTGTACTGATTGAGGTGGACTTGAATCCTGTCTGTAGCCCCACAGGGCATTACCCTTTCTATCCTCTTGAGTAACCACCATAAATTTTTGGATTAGTGTAGGCCCATATTTTGTATGGCACAAGGGCCATAAGCCTGGTCTGAGGTGGTCACGTAGCTTTGCAGACAAGCTGTCTCAGCCTAACAATAGCCAGGATGTGCTGCCCCTTCTACTTTTGTTATTAATGTAGATCCCCTGAGGAGAGGTGTTGGCTGAAGGTGATCAGGATGTTTGCTGCTCCTTCCTTTTGTAACTTGGAGGACGTCTTATAGAGATGCTAATTTAGGACAGTTAGCAAACCCGGAAACAGGTAGATGCGAACGTGACAAAAAAGCCATTCATCTGGTTACCTAGGAGACAGCTGAATGTATCCCCCCCCCCCCATTGATGTGATGATATATAAACTGTTTGGAGAAGAAACGAGCGATCTTGTCCTTCAAGCTTGACCATGTAAGTTGTGTCGGATTATTTTTCGCGACTCCGTTCCAGTCTTGCTATGGAAAATAGTTATCTATGTTGGACCCACACAGGCCTTGGCATAATGGAACCTCAACGTGGTGCTGACCACTGAACCCCAAGATTAAAGCCAACGTGGTGCTCACCACTGAACTCTGAGACAGTGCTGGAGGAAGAAGTATGAAAAAGAACGTGTTGCTGCCTGCCAGACGATGATGGAAGACCCATAAATGCTGTCTTCTGAACCCCAAGAGAAATCGGAGAAATCGGTGAAAGTGCGGCTGATCGGCTTTCCCCAAAAAGCAAGGAAGAGGTGACCAGACGTGAGGAACCCGCAAGAAAAAAAATCGGTGGATATGTGAGTATTGAGCGCTCAGAAATAGAGATATAGAATAGAGAAAGAAATGTGGAAAAGCGGGACAAAATTTAAATCGAGAGTAAAAATTTGTAAATAAGTTCTACATGTGATATGGAAAAGGTGTTAAGTTATATATGTTGGTAACTAAAGCGAGTGAGAATGGAGCAGGAACAATGGCAGAGTTATTAAGAATCTGTAAGTTTAATAGATGCAGAATTGCAACTTTTATTGCTTGTTAAATGTGTAGCAAAGGTGAATGTAAAATGACTTTTGGCCTAAGAATCAGGATTGATTGAGCAGCCATGTGCTCACAGTAGCCAGGTTATACAACCCACCTACGGGTAAAAGGCAAGCAGGAGCAAGAGGAAGTTTAGAGAGCAAATTTAACCACACAGTCTATAGAACAGAGGAGAGGATTCAAAAATTCTTCTAATTTTATGTTTTAGAAATTAAAATAAAAAAGATAGTTAAAAATCTGCCCAACAGAGCTCGGGAAGGCAGCCTAACAAAGCGAGCCTGTGTCCTACCCCCTGCCGTGCATCGCAGCTACAACTGAAAGAAAAAAGACTGGTTTAAATTAAGGTAGCCTCTGAGATAAGCAGGTTAAAATGCTTCTTTTGCATTTCATAATTTTGCTTCTCTGTCAAAAGTCTGCTGTTTGTAGGCAGGTGAATTTGTATTCAAGGTGGATTGATTTCTGTACTGTGGCTCTGTAGTAAAGTTTAAAGTCAGAGATTGTAAAACATTCAAAAGATTATACAGTATTTAAATATTGTTTAGGCTATCTCGAGTTTGTCTTTTCTCATAAGGTTGAGGATTGATTTTTCAAAGACTGAAGATTTTTGTTAGAATTTAATGGGCATTTGCATTAAATCTGTGGATTGCTTTCAGTAAGATTGTCAATTTTGCTATGTTGTCACTGTATTTACAAGAGAATAGATCTTTCCATTGTCTGGCTTAAATTTCTTCAGAGATTTAAAGTTCTTGTTATACAAGTTTTTCAATTTGTGATTAGAATTACTCAAAGATATTTGTGGTATTTGTGGCTATCTCATTTATGATGTGTGTAGAAAGGATACATTTAGGTCGTTTTCAGATTCTGTGTATGATAAAGTATAATTTTGCTGTGAACATGGTTGAGCACGTGTCCTTATGGCATGGTTGAGCATCTTTTGTATATATGCCCAAAAGTGGTATTGCTGAGTTTTTGAAGTAGTTTGTTACCAAAATTTCATATTCTTTTCGGTCATTACTAATGTATTTATCACCATTGGCCATTACCAGATTTTTTCCCATCATATATGCAGGTGTAAATATCCGGTCATTACTGGATATATACCGGAGTATAATATATCATATACTAGAGTATCATATTCCGGAGTATAATACCATTTGCTGTTATTAAATTCCTTTTTCAGTCACTGTGCAACTGTGACTGCCTCTTGTTAGTCTGCCCTCTTGTTAAGAAGAGGGGTTTTAGTCATTCTTTATTTTGAGTCTTTCCTTCCCTGAGGGGAAAGATTAGGTTCTTAGGTTTAATAATTTATTCAAAATCATTTCTGTGTCCCATAAACCAAGAACACTCAAATGTTCAGATTGTATCTTATTTCTGAAGCAACAGGTTTCACACCACAGCCAGCTGCAGACACTGCAGTCAGCTCATCTCAGCAGGATCTCTTTGTCCAGAAGTCTCCCTGCAGCTAAGGGAGTTGCAGGTCGGATCAGGCTCCTCTCTGTGGGCTGTGTTACGGTATTCCTCCTGGAGTTCTCATTCCGTTCCTTCTACTGGGCAGTTGTCTGCTAAGCTGTCCTCAGGTCCATTGTCCTTCACCTGAGTGCATCGAATTAGTCACTCTGGAAGCCATCTGGCTTGATTTTTCATCCTGTGAGAAAACAGAGACATGCCCTTGACCGCAGATTAGGATGGGATTGGGCCCTTTCCAAATTCCAGAGCAAGGATCCTTCCACCTTGACTTAGCAAATGTGGTTTTTGTACCATTATGCCACAATCTGTTCGCAGCTGATCGCTCATGGACATACGTATTTAGAAAGTTTAGCACAAACAATGCATGATTTAAGGCATTGTGTGGCGTCTGAGGCTAGAACTTCCCTGTCTTTATTTTTGGAGTTGTGTTTTCAAGGAGCTATGTGCACGTTCCACAATTCCTTGTCCTTGAGGATTATATGGAATACCAGTCTTATGAACAATATTCCATTGAGTACAAAATCATTGAAAAGCTTTGTTAACATCCGGATCCATTGTCTGTCTTTATTACCTTTGGGGTTCCCATACATGAAAAGCATTTTAAGCAATGAGTTATTACATGCTTGGCAGCTTCCCCAGTTTGCTGCGGCCATCATGAATCCTGAGTGAATGTAGGTGCCACTGTCCCCAGACCAGCAAGAGCAGGTTGCCTGAGGTGTCAGAGCTGCTTATACAAGAATGAACCATGAGCCAGATATGTTCTTTTTCTCTTTGTGGTGACCTAGGTAGTGTCCCTTGGCCTCTGAGTGTCGGGGAGACTGTGAGCTTGTGATATTGGTGCCTTATGCTATGTATTTGAGAATTTCTTTAAAAACCTAATCCTGCCTCTGCTGCCCAGTGCTGGGTAGATAGGTCTACAACTTCTTCATGACCGGACTTTCACTGGTCAGTGATAAGGAAAAATAAACCAGCTGATGAGTGACCTTCAGTCTCTCTGACATTTACTTTGTGATTATAGATGAAGAGGTATCTGTGCAAGAATTGAGTACATAGACCAAGCTTGAAGCTGGTAGATTCACAATGCAGAAAGGGAGAGACAGGACATTGGTTGAGAACTTTCCTACTTTGACAGTAGTTGATATTAGCAGTGTGGAACTGTGTAATCAATTTTAGATGCTCCATAAATGTCCTGATGGTTATTTCTTGATGTCCACAGACCAGGCAATCAAGAATACGGATAAAGAACTGAACTTATCATGAGATCAAATTGCTATAGTTACAGTAGTTCAACCAAAATAGATCAGAGTGAAATGTTGTTGTCCTGCCTAACAGGACTGTTATTTTACTGATTTTTAGATATACATCCTGAGTTAAAAGGTTTGAGATATCTTTGATGTGCTCTAATACAAATCCCTAATTTCTGGAACACATGGCCATAAGGTGTGTTTCAACTTTTCAAAAATAATTTCTTGAGATTATATCATCCACATTCTCTTTCCTATCCTCAAGCCTTACCATGACCCTTCAGTGTCTTCTCATTCATGTCTTGCTTTTCTTTAACAGCAGTTGTGAATGTGACCTGCATTTGTCTGCATGATTTCCCAGGTATGAGGTGATGAGTTGGCTGCAGTGCACATTGAGTGTGTATGGAATGTGCATACAAAGGACCCTGTGCTTTGGATGAGGAACAGGGTATGCTTTAGGAAAGTAGAGGAATGTCTACTAAAATACTAACCTTCTAGACTACAGCCCTGTCCACTGGACTGGAAGGGCAGAGCAGAAAGTTTTGTGATATCTGAGTAATTTGATCTCTGATTACCCAGTATGGGAGCTGATAATATTCTGAGGCCCTGCTGGGTGGTGGTAGCCAGTTAGATAGATACTCTGGGAAAGCTTAGCAAGCAGGGATAATAGCAGTAGGTAGCTTACAAGTGGTTTTTCCAGGAGTCTTCTCTGCTTCTGTTGTAATGAGTTGTAAGGAAGACCACAAGCTATGCCATGGTGAGTGTAGGGTGCTCAGAGAAGGTCTGTTCATCTGTCATTTCTCCTGGGATTTTGATTGGCCATGAGCCAAGCTATGGCTCTGTTGGTCTTGTCCTCTGAGCATCCCTGAGTATGGATTTCCTGGGTAGAGGGAGACTCTGCAGCCCTGTCATGGTAGGATATTATGCTTGTAATATCACTGTTCAGTGTACAAACAGTCATGCTCTTGATGTGCATTGGGAAGAGATTTGAAAATTGATGTTGTGGTTTCTAGAATTTCTGGATATTGCATTTCACTTTCAAGTTTGTCTTATGAATCATTAAATAGTTTAAAAGCTGGTAGTCTTATGGTGATGTTTATTGTCTCTTAGCAATACATGATTAGAATACTTCTAACTTTCTGCTATAATCACCAGCTATAATGACATGATTCAGTGATGTTTAGTACCAGTGGACAAAAGGAGCTACCAAGGTTTCTCAGGTGTTCATGGTTTTGGGGAGGTAGATAGGGCAGAATCTACATTTTGTACTATAATCGATGTGACAGGAAGGAGATATTAAATTATTCCATTTTTTAAATATTTCTATAAATATTTATCCTAAATGTATTTATAAATATTGATCCTGAATATTTTTCCCATTCTTGATTGTTATAGCTCTTCCTCTACTCCTGCCCAGACTCCTAAGAAGCAACATGTGATCTGCCCTGCTATGAAAGGTACTGAGCCACATGGCTAACATAGATTAGAATAATGGATTACTTTAAGCCACAAGAGCTAATAAGTAGCCAGAGCTAATGGGCCAATCTGTTTTATATCTTATGGAGATCTCTGTGATTTTCTTTAGGGCTTGTCAGCTGGTGGGGAACTGGGCAGAAACCCCAACATGCAGGCCCCCCTCATGTTAAGGAATGGCGTCCACATGGATAACTGCATCCACATAATGTCTGAGAAAGCTATAGAAAGAATACAGTTAAGCATGTTTTCTGGGTAGCAGTAATTTCTTGGGTCTGCTTCCTAGAGGAAAGGAAGCACTCTCATGTAAGGGAAGCTTCCTGACCCAGCTTTAGCTGCAAAACCCTGCAGCTATTTTAAGAGTTCCTGCCATGAAGCATTTAAACGGTGTTGATGAAAAGGTGAGCATATGCTTTTCAGTTTTCAGCCATAGCAGAAAAAAAGCTGAGCATTTTTAAAATGCTGGCTTTCTTGGCTGTCCTGCCAGGGCAAACTCTGATTCTTTCAGTCAGTAAGTCCGATTACGAAAGCACTTGAGTATGGTCTGTAAGAAGAATGCTGCAGCTTGCTTGGTGGTAGGGACCTTGAAACACTGTAGAGTTGTGGAAATGAATGCTACTCTGGCCAGTACCTGAGCCACAAGGCTGGAATCACAGAAAGCTAGATCCAGCTGTCAAAGCCATGGCTTTAATCCTCTCCATAAAGACTCATGTGGTCAGAAAAAGAGATATATACAGTAAAGAGAGAGTCAAAGATGAAGAAAACCTCTAAATGGTTTATAGTGTGTTTAAAATATGTAGGCTATAGGTTAAAGTTCTTAAAGTGAAAAAAGAGTAGTTGGGTGTTGTGCTACACACCTTTAATCCCAACACTTTGGAGCCAGAGGTAGATTGACCTCTGAGACCTTGTGACTTCAGGGTGTGGTGGAACACACCTTTAATCCCAATGCCTGGGAGGCAGGGACAGACAGCTCTGTGAGTTCAAGGTGTGGTAGCACACACCTTTAATCCCAGCACTGGGGAGGCAGATCTCTGTGAGTTCAGGGACTGCCTGCTCTACTGAGTTGTTCCTGGATGAAGATATACAGAGAACCTGTCTCAAAAAGTAAAAGTAAAAATAAAAGAAATGGAGGTTAAGTAAAGTCACATAAAGATGGAAAATACACAGAGAATCTTGATACTGTATGTTATGCGCTCTTTGAATTGTTTTAATGCTGGCCCTTCATCTTACAAAACAGCATTACAAATAATATGGCTTCTGTGTGATTATTTTAGGTCTGAGCAGCTGGGAACAAACAAGCAGCCACCCATCCATTCCTTCGAGAAGGTAAGGCACATTGCTTTGTGGAAGGTCCAAGCCCCTATTACTATATCTAGGCTGAGCAATGTATCCATCCAAAGAGAACAGGTATCCAAAAACCAGTACAAGCAGTAGAGATAAATCTGGTGCCACTCCCAGTGGCCCATCCATCTGCCCCAGCCATACCACTGTCAACCACATTCAAGGGAATAGTTTGTACCTATGATGGTTCCTTCCTAGTCTGAGTGGTGTTGGTGAGCTCACATTAGCTCATTTAAACTATTTCAGTGGGTGAACCCATCATGGTCTTGACCTCTTTGCTCATATTCTCATTTCTTCCACTCTTCAATTGGACTTTGAAAGGTCAGTCCATAGCTGTGATGTGGGTCAGTTGCTGGATGAAGGTTCTTTGGTGATATGTAAGTTATTCATTAGTCTGACTGCAAGACAAGGCCAGCTCAGGTCACCTCCACTCTTGCTTAGGGTCTTATCTGGGGTTATCCTTGTGGATTCCTGGGAATTTTTCTAGAGTCAGGTTTCTTGCTAACTCCATAATGGCTCCCTCAATCAAGATATCTCTTTCCTTGCTCTCATCTCTGACCTCCCTCCATTTCAACTATCCCATTTCATCTATTCTCACCCCTTCCTTTTCCCCTCCTCTACCTTCCCTTTTCCTCCATTCCTGGGTTCCCATTTTTATTCAAGTGATCTTGTATATTTTAACTTTTCAAGTTGATCTATGTATGTTTTTCTTAGTGTATTCTTTGTTACTTAGCTATTCTAGGATCATGAACTATAGGCTCAATATTCTTTATTTATAGCTAGTATCCACTTATGAGTGAGTACATACCATATTCATCTTTTTGGGTCTGAGTTACCTCACTCAGGATGGTGTTTTCTAGTTCCATCCTTTTGCATGCAAAATTTAACATCATTGTTTTTTTAACCACTCAGTAGTACTCTAACTAAAAGATAGTTTTTGATGACAGCTTCTATTTCTTTACAGTTTATTCATCTATTTAAATTGCTCACCTGGTCTTGATTTAATTTTGATATATACTACTTAACTAGAAAATTGTCCATTTCTTTTATGTTTTCGAATTTTGTGGACTATACATTTTTGTAGTGTGATCTGACAATTCTCTGGATTTCATTAGTGTCTGTTATGTATCCCTTTTAATTTCTGATTATGTTAATTTTGATGTTATCTCGCTGCTTTTTTATTAGTTTGGATAAGGGTTTGTCTAGTGACCTTTCTCCACTTTCTTTATGTGTTTTGAACTTTCCTCTTAGCACTGCTTTAATAGTGTTCTATAGTTTTGGGTACTCTGTGGCTTCATTTTTGTTTAATTTTAGGAAGTCATTAATTTCTTTATATTTTCCTTGATCCATGGGTGGTTCAATTATTTACAGTTCAATTTCCATGAATTTGTAGGATTCTTGATAGTATTGTTGTGAAGTTCTAACTTTAAACCATGGTGATCCAATAAGATACATAGGCTTACTCTTTTTTGTATTTGTGGATGTTTGCTTTGTTACACAGTATGTGGTCAGTTTTTGAGAATGTTCTGAGGTGCTGAGAAGAAACTATATTTTTTGAGTTTTGGTGAAATGTTCTGTACACATCTGTTAAGTCCCTTTCATGTTTCTTTTATGTATGTGAGTGCTCTTGTATTAGGGGAATAGATGTTAAGGATTGAGACTTCATCTTGATAGATTGATCTTGTTATGAGTATAAAGTGTCTTTCTCCATCTTTTCTGATTTATTTTACTTTGAAATCTAATGTTAGATATTAAGATAGCTACACCTGCTTGTTTCTTTGGTCCATTTGTTCGGAAAACCTTTTCACAGTGCATTAATGTTAGGTAATGTTTATCTTTGAGGTTGAGGGTGTTTCTTGTATACAACTGAAGGCTGAATCTTGGTTTTCTGTCCATTCTCTTAGCCTGTGTCTTTTTATAGGTGAGTTGAGACCATTGATATTAAGTGCTATTAATGACCAGTGGTCATTAATTCCTGTTCTTTTTCAGTCAGAGCAGTTGTGTGTTTCCCTTCCTTTGGTTTTACTGATGTGAGGTTATCTGTTCCTTGAGTTTTTGGGTTAAGTTAGCTTCCTGGGTTTGGGTTTTTTCTTTTAATACTTTTTGTAAGGCTGGGTTTGTGGATATGTATTGTTTAAATGTGGTTTTTGTCATGGAATATTTTGTTTTCTCCATCGATGGTGATTGAAAGGTTTGTTGGGTATAGATATCTGTGCTTGCATTTGTGTTCTCTTAGTGTCTGCAGTACTTCTGGCTAGGACCTTCTGGCTTTCTTGGTTTCCATTGAGAAGTCTAGTGTAATTCTCATAGGTCTACCTTTATATGTTACTTAGTCTTTTTCCTTTGCAGCTCATAATATTCTTTCTTTAGTCTATGTTTTGTGTTTTAATTATTATATCTTGAGGGTAATTTTTTTGATACAGTCTATCTTGTGTTCTGTAAGTTTCTTCTACCTTTTAAGGGACATCCTTCTTTAAGTTGGGAAATTTTTCCTGTATGATCATGTTGAATATATTTTCTGTGTCTTTGAGCTGGAGTTCTCCTTCTATCCCCATTAATCTTAGGTTTGGTCTTTTGATGATTTCACAGATTTCCTGGATGTTTTTTGTTAAGAATTTGATAGACTTAATGTTTTCTTTGTCTCATTTATTTTGTCTAGCTCTCTTCAATCCCTGAGATTCCCTTCCATTTCTCTATTCTGTTGGTTATACTTCCCTCTGTAGTCGATTTTCCATATCCAGAGTTTCCTTGGTTTGTGAATTTCCTCTATTTCAGTCTTTAAGTCTTTAACCATTTTCTTCAAATTTCTTCAAAATCCAGTTTGTTTTTTCTATGTTTTCTTGAGTTTCTTTTGAGGGATTTATTAATTTCTTCCATTTTGTATTTTTTCTCCTTTTTAAAAGGTAGTTTTTCATTTCCTATCCTTCATGAAGTTATGTTTAAAATAATTTTCTTCTGCTTTTACTTGGTTAACATGAGCAAATATGCCTGATCTGTGATTACTGGGTTCTGATGTTACCATATGGTTTATTAGGTTGTTGGATAAATTTTTGCATTGGAGCCAACCCATCTCTTCCTTCAGTTGATGGTGGAAGTGTCTTTGCATCTTAGTCTGATTCTTACAATGGGTGTCTGAGTCTTTGGTAATTGTTCTTGGTCTGCTTTGAGTAAATGTTTCTTTTGTTGATGTCTGTTTCTTGTAAGCAGCAGAATGGATCCTGCTTTTGCATCCATTCTCTTGTGCCTTTTTATGGGTGAATTGAGATCATTGATATTAAGTGCTATTAATGACCAGTGGTTGATAAATCGTTTATTTTTTTGTTTTTTAATTAAAAAATTTCTGCCTCCTCCCCACCTCCCATTTACCCACCTTCCCCCTCCACTCCCCCTCCCTCCTCCTATCCAGGGAGCAGTAAGGGTTCCCTGCCCTATGGCAAGTACAAGGTCCTCCTCTCCTTCCAGGTCCAGGAAGGTGAGCATCCAAACAGGCCAGGCCCCCCCCCAAAGCAGGTATGCATAGTAGGATCTAAATCCAGTGTCATTGTCATAGGTTTCTCAGCAGCCCTCATTGTCTGCCATGTTCAGGGAGTCCGGTTTTATCCCATGCTTTTTCAGTCCCAGTCCAGCTGGGCTTGGTAAGTTCTAAATAGATCAGCCCCACCATCTCAGTGAATGGGGGAGAACCTTCACAGTCCAGATTTCCTTGCTCATGTTTTCCTTCCTTCTGCTCCTCATTTGTACCTAGGGAACTCAGTCCATTGCACCAATGTGTGGCTCTGTCTCTATCTCCATCCATCACCAGGTGAAGCTTCCCTCATGGTCCTCACTTTCTTTCTCATGTTCTCCCTCCTTCTGCTCCTCATCAGGACCTTGGGAGCTCAGTCCGGTGCTCCAATGTGGGGCTCAGTCATTTTCTTCATCTATCGCCAGGTGGAGGTTCTATGGTGATATGCAAGATATTCATTAGTATGGCTATAGGATTTGGTGGCCTTTTCGGCTCCCTCTCCTTAGCTTCCCATGGAACTAGCTGGGGGCATCTCCCTGGATAGTTGGGAACCCCTTTAGAGTCAAGTCTCTTAATAATCCTAAGATGGCTCCCTTAATTAGGAAATATGCTTCCCTGCTCCCATATCCACCCTTCCTATGTCCTTTATTTATGGCTAAAAACTTATGAGTGAGTACATCCCATGTTCATCTATTTGGGTTTGGGTTATACCTCACTCAGAAGAGTGTTTTCTATTTCCATCCATTTGCATGCAAAATTCAAGATGTCACTGCTTCTTACCATTGAGTAGTACTCTAACATGTATATATTCCAGTTTCTTTATCCATTCTTCCATTGAAGGGCATCTAGGTTGTTTCCAGATTCTGGCTATTACAAATAATGCTGCTATGAACATAGTTGAACAAATGCTTTTGTATTAGGATTGCACATCTCTTTGGTAAATTCCCAAGAGTGGAATTTCTGGGTCCTGGGGTAGGTTGATCCCTAATTTCCTGAGAAACCACCACACTGCTTTCCATAGTGGTTGCACAAGTGTGCATTCCCACCAGCAATGGATGAGTGTACCCCTTACCCCACAACCTCTCCAGCAAAGGTTATTATTGGTGTTTTGGATTTTAGCCAATCTGACAGGTGTAAGACGGTATCTCAAAGTTGTTTTGATTTGCATTTCCCTGATAGCTAAGGAGGTTGAGCATGACCTTAAGTGTCTTTTGGCCATTTTGACTTCTTCTTTTGAGGATTCTCTGTTTAGTTCAGAGCCCCATTTTTCAAATGGTTTAATTAGGATTTTTAAGTTTAGTCTCTTTTGTTCCTTATATCTTAGAGATCAGACCTTTGTCAGTTGCAGGGTTGGTGAAGATCTTTTCCCAGTCAATAGGCTGTGTTTGTGTCTTAGTGACAGTGTCCTTTGCTTTACAGAAGCTGCTCAGTTTCCCATTTATTCAATGTTGCCCTTATTGTCTGTGCTGCTGGGGTTATACATAGGAAATGGTCTCCTTTGTCCATATGTTGTAGAGTACTTCCCACTTTCTCCTCTATCAGTCTCAGTTTGTTCCAATTACTATTGAGGTCTTTATCCATTGGACTTGAGTTTTCTGCATGGTGATAGATATGGATCTACTTTTCTGGGCCTTTGAGTTGTAATTCTTCTCCTTCTTCTACCCCAATTATTCTTAGGTTTGGTCATTTTATGGTGTCCCAGATTTCCTGGATGTTTTGTGTTCAGAATTTGTTGGATTTGTTTTGTTCTTTAATCTGTGAGTTTATTTCCTCTATAATATATTTAGAGTCCAAGATTCTTCCATCTCTTGTATTCGGTTGGAATTGCCTCTGTAGTTTCTGTTCGTTTACTCAGAATTTCCATTTCCAGTCTTCCCTGAGGTTGTGTTTTCTTCATTACCTCCATTTCATTTTTCAGGTCTTGCACTGTTTCCCTTACCTGTTTGATGGCTTTTTCTTGTTTTTCTTGGGTACCTTTGAGAGATTTATTTATTTCATCTACCTTTTTGTTTGTCATCTCCATTTATTTATGTCAGTTTTTTACCTCCTGTTTAAGGTCCTCTATTTTCATAAAGTATTGTTTAAGGTCAAGTTCTTCTATTTCTTCTGGAGTAGGGTCTTCAAATCTTGTTGTTTAGGTATGTCAGGATTCTCGTGATGTCATGTTTCCTTTCATGTTGTTGGAGGAGATCTTGCATTGGCGCCTGCCCATCTCTTCCTTCAAAAGGAGCCTGGAGCGACTTGGTGTCTTAGATCAATCTTTGCTGTGACTGAATGTGGTTGGATTGCCTCAGTGCCAGAGTAGAAGCTATTCCTTGAAGCACAATCTGAAGGAGCCTGCACTCCCTTGCAGGAATCCTAAGACCTGCCTGGGGCCAGACTCTCCTCTTTTTGTGGATGGCCTTAGTACAGGAGCAGGACACTTGAATACATTAGGTAAGGCAATCCAGACGGAACTCCACCAAATCAGGTATTCCTGGTAGCTCATCAAATCCACAGGGACAAAAGGGCCAAGGTGGGTGCAGGGCGGGATGGAGTATCAGACAGAGAACCTCACAGTGCAATCTGAATGAGCCAGCACTCCCTTGCAGGAATGCTCAGACCTGCCTGGAGGGCAGCCTCTCACCCCTTCGGGTGGATGGCTTTAGTATAGGAGCAGGATACTTGATTATACTAGGGAAGGTTTGGGTGAGGCAGGGACATGGGTACCAAAGACACCCCTGCACTAGGAGCTGGGGAATAGGGGCTGTACTCTCTTCCAGTGCATGTTGCCCCAGGGTCACACACTCACCCATCCAGATGGCACTCCACCGCACTGGCTCCTTTATTTTTCTCAGTGGTAGTTTGTGTTTTCACTTCTTTGGGTTGTGCTTGTGGAGGGTTGTTAGATTTCAAAATTATTGTCATGTTGTTTGGTTCCTTGGGTTGTGATTATCTTTATATGCTACTTGATCTTTTTCTTTTGCAGATCTTATTTCTTTATTCTGTATGGTTTTCGTTATGATTATTATATGGTGATGGTTTTTTTTCCTCCAGTCTATTTGGTGTTCTGTATGCGTCTTGTACCTTTATAGGAATATCCTTCTTTACATTGGGAAAGATTTATTACATAAATTTGTTAAATATATTTTCTGTGTCTTTGAGCTGTCATTCTTTTCCTTCTACCCTTATTATTTTTATATATTCTATTCATGGTGTCCCAGAGTTCCTGGAATTTTTGGGTTAACAATTTGTTTGATTTGCTGTTTTCCTTGATCAATGAGTTTATTTCCTCTATAGTATCTTCAGCTTCCAATATTCTTTCTTCTATTTCTTGTACTCTGTTGGTTATACTTGTCTCTGTGGTTCCTGTTCATTTACCCAGATTGTCCATATCCAGCCATTCCTTGTTTTGTTTTCATTTCTTCTATTTCAGGTTTCAAGTCTTAAACTGTTTCCATTACCAGTTTGATTGCTTTTTCCTGGTTTCCTAGAATATCTTTCAAAATTGTTGTTATTATTCATTTCTTTAAGGGAGTTTTTCACATTCTTTTTATATAGGGACCCTATCTCTTTTATAATTTTACTTCTAAATCTATTTCTTCTACTTCCTCTGGATTATGTTGTTCAATTTCTCCTGTTGTATGTTCACTTTATTCTCATGATGTCATATTGTCTTATTTTTGAAGGTATTTTTGCATTGGTGCCTGCACATCTATTCAAATGCTGTTAGGAGATTCTTGGCTGCTTGGTCTGATCTATGCTGTGGTTACCTGTGTGTTTGGTGTTTTTTCATCTGCCTTCCCTTAGGTCCTCTTAGCACTGGAGTCTCTTAGATCCACTTCACCTTTGAGTAGTCTGTGGTGGTGTACCTGAGGACACTCCAGATGGAAAGGAATCATTGGGGGAAGCTGGGATATGGGGTATGTAGAAATTCAGTACCCAGGGAGAAGCCCCACTGAATGGTCAGAAAGTTTAGGGGATTTGGGGATGCCTGTGCATTGTTCCTAGGGCATCAGGGCAGTCACACAACACCTCCTGAGGGATGGAACTTCTGGTACAGGATCAGACCTCTTGTTGGCAGGGACCTCACAGACAAAAGGCCGCTTGCTTGGGTTCATGCTCAGTGGGATAAGTAAAGTCCTGCAGCAGTTGCCCTTAGTACTCTGTCCCTAGATCCTCAGCACCCCTTTGTTTTGTTTTTAAATATTATTTCCTCACTTTTAAGCAAAACTTGTTGATAATCATAAATCAGAGTGAACCATTCAAGAATGTGTAGGTTCCAGAAATAGAAATCTAGAAACAAAGAAATATACAATTTTAAGCCTAGGATAATGACAACAGACTGTCAGTAGCTTTCTCTGCAACTTAAGATGATATGAGAGTCCCCTTGTGTGCTGTGAACACCATTGGTTAATAACAAATCAGTTTCAGATAGTGATTATGCAATGTTAGAGCCAGGCGGGAATTTTAAAGTGAATGTTGGCAGAAAGAAGTCAGAGTCAAAAAAAGCAGTGTAGCCTGGTTGGAGATAGATGATGGAAGCTTTACAAGGTAAGCCACAGGCTTGTGACAATATACACATTAATGGATTTGTGATAATTTATGGTATGAATTCGCCAAGCATCTGTTTCCCAAGTTCATCTCACCTGTCCCATGAGGAGCCTGCACTCTGAGCCAGTTCTGTGTCTCCAGTTTCCTATGTTATTTTTATTTCAAGTCAAAAGGAGCTTTAACCATAAAGTATGTACATATTCTGTGTGTTTAATATAAAACTCATTTATAATCCAAAATAAAAGTATAAGTGTTGTCGATATAAAACTCATTCATAATCCAAAATAAAAGTATAAGGTTGTAAGAACCCCCTAGGATCTACCCCTGTCAATTTTTCACAAAAAAAATTTGTCCAATGTTAAAGGTATCTGAATCAGGAAATGATTTAGCAAAAGTCCTATATCATTATGTAAGTGATCATTGAAAGATTGAACATAGGCATTGCCCAAAAGATTTCATGTAACAAATTGTTATAAGCCCAATCATTAATGCAAAAAGTGGTTGAACTCCAATCTCAACACAGTTATTTGTATCTTGTAAAGATACAAATTTCTTTCCCAACCATCCCACAGATTGCTTAAGTACATCAATCTCTGTCTGAAGTCAATCAAGCATATGTTTGAAATAGCTGAATCAAGATTCATGAGAATCTTTATGCCATTGCCCTACAAAGTGTTTCATCTGTAAGAATGTATGTAAAGCACAACATCCACATAAGCCTGCAAGAATGTATGTAAAGCACAACAAGCCCATAGGCCTGCAAGAATGTATGTAAAGCACAAAAGCCCCATAAGCCTGCAAGAATGTATGTAAAGCACCACAGCCCCATAAGAATTCTATAACAGTATGGTCCATAGAATTTTGAGCCCAAGAATGACCTAAGTTTACATGTAGACAAATATGTGTTCACTGATGTAGTATCATAAGGGATTCATTTTGAGGGTAAACTTAAGAGGAATTAATACATGAATGCAATTGCTAATCATAACTAATTCCAGTAGTAAAATTGATTGTTCCAAATAAAAATACATATGGTAGTAGCACACAAGCAGTAACATTACTCTTGTATATAAGGTAAATATATAAGCAGAAGTGCATTCTTCTGTTCCAACAAATGATGCATTAAAAAGCTGAACAGGTTTTAAGATAGTTATGATTTTCCAAATATGCATCTGCAGTGCAGTTAGGACTGTGAGTAAGGCAATGTGATCATCACTGACTCTCCCTTCGCCCAATGCCAGAAAACTTTCCATTCATCATTTATTCTCATTTCTATTCATCCTGGTAACATTAATCAAGTCACAAGTGGTAAGATTCCATTCAGAACAAGTTTTAAAAAACTGACCGTATGGTCCACAATTGATCCATTGATTTTTGAATTATTTTCCATATTTTCCCAAACATGTTTTCCAAATAAATGGCTGATATTATAAGATATAATATATAAAATCTGGACATACAGAATATGCCAATTCATAGTTTTCTGTGATATTATCCCAGGTATGATTAATGGACTATGAGCAGAGTCTTTGAAGATATCTGCCTATATTAAATAACAGGTTGTAAGCAATGCTGAAATCCCATTGAAAAACAAGGACTATTTCCAAATCCCTGGTTACCGTTTATCCACACAATTAAAATTATATTGAGTCCCATCAAAATCATTCAGATAAGTCAAATTATTCCTAGGAGGAGAGAGGATACTGGGATGGTATACACTAACACATCAGTATCTCCCCAAAAGATAGGCTCAAATGTTGGTGGGTTAGGTACATAAGCCCAATAACTTACAGCTGATCACCAAACAGAAGAGACAGATACCAGAGCACATATGACCAGAAAAAGATGTCAGCCATACCGGTCTTCTGGACTGCTGGAAAGTAATTCGACCCTGGAATGCAAGAGATCTCACATGACCCCCAGGGGAAATTCTATCCCCGTGTGTCCCCCATCACAGTTTTTTAGCAGGGGGGCGCTACTCCATATGGGAAATGCTGGCTTTTTAAAAATATTTTATTATACAATTTATTTATTATATAACTCATTTATATTTTTATTTTATTAAATTTCTTTAAATTCGTTTTATATTTATATTTTATTTATATTTATATGATTTATTTATATTTATATATTCATTTTATTATATAATTTATTATATAATTATATGGTTTTTTAATATTTTAGGTATTTTTTTAACATGAATGAATATTAAAATATATGACTAAATATTTGATATTTATTTAAAGTAAATGCTTATTAATTTTTAAACATTTATTTATTATGTATACAATATTCTGTCTGTGTGTGTGGATGCCCACAGGCCAGAAGACGTCACCAGACCCCATTACCGATGGTCGTGAGCCGCCGTGTCGTCGCCGGGACTCGAACTCAGGACCTTGGAAGAGCGGGCCGTGCTCTCACCACTGAGCCGTCCCCCCAGCCCAGGGAACGCTGTGGACGCGCTCCCCAGAATTCACTCCACATGGATCCCGACCCCGAATATTAAATGTTCCAAGCGCAGGACTGGTGGACGACCCCAGGGGGAGCAGAGCGCTCTGACCTCGGTGGCCCGTGTGCCGCGAGCGAGGACAGGAAGACTGAGCAGTAGTCATGGGGATCTGTGGGGCTGGAAGAACCCAGGGATGATACTGCAGTGTGCCTGACACAGAAAGGGAACCTGGCGAGGGTGGCGGCGCACGCCTGTCATCCCAGCACTCCCGAGGCCCCGGCAGGCGCACGGATCTCTGTGGGTCCTGGGTTCGAGTCCAGCCCAGTCTATGAAGCGAGGGTCAGGACAGCCAGGTCTACACAGAGAAACCCTGTCTTGAAAAAGGAAACAAAACAGGAAGTGGGGAGGGAGGGAGGGAGCCCTGAATGGGAGTCTGCGGCACAGACAGCTGTTTTGAAGACGTGAATGCCAAGGAGCTCAAAGAACTCGGGGTTCTCCTGCTTCTGTGTCCCAAGTGCCGGGATCTCAGGTGTGCACGGTCAGGTGCGCAGGTCAGGTGTGCACGTCCCCCTCCAAAAAGCATTTTCACGGATTGAGTAAAGTGGGGGAGGGGGACTTGAATCCCTGCCGAGCCCATGATGCATAATCCATGTAAATGCCATGGCGTACGCATGTTCTGTCCCGCACATGCAGTCGTATGTGCTTCCTGTGTGCATATGCAGCCATGTGTGTGCTGGACGGATCGCTCAGCAGCGAAATGCCCTGGCCGCTCTTCCGGAGAGCCTGGGTCCCACAACTCCAGTGCCTGTGCAGCGGCTCGCGGCTCTGAGAAATTCTAGTGCCTGACACGTGGCGCACACACAAACATGCAGGCGAAACATGCACACACACACACACAAATAGTAAATTTAAAAAAAAAAAACCAAGCCGGTCGGTGGTGGCATCCACGTCTCTCAGGAATTCTGTCTTTGATATTAAAGAGTCTGGTGAATGGAGGCTGCTGTGGGATCTCAAAGCGGCACACGGCTGCAGGGACAGAAACCGCAGGGAAATCCAGACCCAGCCTCCTTTCCAGAGCTGACGCCTCAGGCAAGAAAGACAATGTGTTGCTTTACTTAAACGAAGCTCGCCTCTGGTTAGGTTCATTATATTGACTCTCCTCAGCCGCTGGTATTGATAATTTAATTTTCCCCTCTCAGCGTAGCCCTACTGGAGTTTCACGGGTCTCCTGTAAAAAATTATAATCTCGTACCCGTCAACTGGGCCACGTGTTATTCAGAAAGGTTATAAACTTATTTTTTTTTTTTTTTTTTTGGCAGCGAGGACCCAGCCTGTGGGTGCGTGCGCGATCATGGGTCTCCTGTAACAATTGTTGTCTCGTCCCCGTCAGCTGGGCGACGTGTCATTTTTAGTTTGCAGACCTTTGGGATGTCACCTGACCAGGTTATCACACCGCAGACCCAGGCAGGAATAACTGGGTTGCGGAAATTCTGCGGAAGACCGGACCTTGTTTTTACGCACGGATCCCCGCAGGTTGGGTCATCCTTATCCTTCCGATCGGTCGGTCACTTTTTTTTTCAAAAATCACCCGGTGTGTTTCCCTAAAGTTATGATATCTCTGCAGCCCCTGGCAGGGGCAGGGTATGCGTTGGCTGCTGCGTCTTCCTCCGGGAGAGCTGCGGTGGCCTCCCCTGCTGATTCTGATATTCACCCTGCTGATACTCAATCTGCTCCGGGGGCGGCGGCACGAATGGCCTCAGAGAAATACACTGATTTTCCTTCCATGTAACCTTTCTACCGACAGTCAGTCCGTGGGCAAAATTCTTGCACCTTTGGAAACCGCAGCTTCTATGGCCTCTGCCCGTCGAGTCCAGACGCAGTGACTGGCTCTTCGAGCTTGGCGCTGTGCCCGGTCTGTTCCCATTTCCGCGGGGCATTCGCGGGCTCACGCTGACCTCCGCGGTCCATTGAGCGAGGGGAATGCAGTGGCGCGTCAGCTTACCCACCGGATTCGTACCGTGGGGCAAGCTGCAAAAAATAAATAAACGCTCACAATCGATTTTCATCTCGATGCTGCGTGCCTCGTGAAGATTTCCTTTTAAGATTTCCCGAGAGCAACCCACGGCCGTCGTTAAACAGTGCTCTCGGTGTACAGGACTTTCTCCTGTTCCCCATTTGGGAGTTGACCCCCGTGGCCTGGCCCCGAACCATTTATGGCAGGTGGATGTCACCCGTCCGCCTTCTTTTGGGCGCCCGCGATATGTCCGCGCACCCGTGGATGCGCAGTCCCGTCTTATTTTCGCCTCGGCTCACGCGGGAGCAAGATTACGAGGTGTTGTTAAAAGTCGCCGTCTCCAGGCTTTTGCCCACGCGGGAGCTCCAAACACTGTAAGAACTGATAACGGCCCAGCCTGCACCGGCACGGGCTTTGCTAAATTTTGCTCTGGCTTCTCCATTTGTTATAAAACGGGAAAACCTTGTCATCCTCCAGGACAGGGTGCCGTGGGACGAGCGCATCGTGCGCGCAGAGCCTATGTGCGTAAAACGAAAAAAAAGGGGGGGGGGGAATACGGTTCCTCCCCCAGAGACCATTTGTCTTTCGTTTTATACGTTTTAAATGTTTTGAGTGTTGATGCGCAGTCTCACGCCGCCGCTGGCCGGCACTGGTGTCCACATTCTTCCGGGGTGACTCAGGGCAAACGGAAGAATCTAGCAGACCCCATTACAGATGGTTGTGAGCCACCGTGTGGTTGCCGGGACTTGAACTCGGGACCTTTGGAAGAGCAGGCAATGCTCTTAACCGCTGTCCACCATCAAAAGTCCTCAGTAATAAGAGGAAAACCATTTTTTTTTTACAAAAATCTTGAACTGAACGTTCTGCTGTTCTTTAGGGCAGCAAGAACTTACTATATGTCATTTCGCTTCCCACCCGAGCAAGAGGTAACTGGAATTAGATACCGAGTTTTGATCTCTCTGTTCCTCCTAAAGTCCCAGCAGGGCCTGAGGCCGGCTTAGCACTCACTGCTCTGCCGCCAGACGAGCTGACCCTTCCCTGTTCCTATCCTCCCCACGGATCCCACGCGACTCCACACAACTTTGAGTCTTCAGTCCCCACGGGACCTCAACCCTTTCCCAATGCCCAGCATGCGTTGTCTGGCTCCAACCTGTCCCCGATGATCCAAGCAGGTGACCTCCGTGAACTCTGGTCTACCCTGGGTCCGCATCGTCCACCCAATTTCAAGAGAATCTACCGTCATGGCCAGTGTTTCTGAGCGTCCGCCGCCAGCCGACCCCAAGTGGGAAATATCGAGAATTAGGTCAGTGCTGGTGGGGCGTTGTGTAGACCTGGAGAGGGTTCTGTGGCTGGGGGCTAGATGGCTACCAGGCAGGGGCCTGTGGCAGGTGGGGTGAAATACTCCCGAGGTGGGGTCCAGGGTGAGACTCGGGTTACTCTGTCTTCATGAGCAGAAGCGCATTGCCGGGGGCTGGGGAGACGGCTCAGTGGTTAAGAGCACGGCCTGCTCTTCCCGAGGTCCTGAGTTCAAGTCCCAGCAACCACATGGTGGCTCACAGCCATCTGTAATGGGGTCTGGCGCCCTCTTCTGGCCTGCAGGCATACACACAGACAGAATATTGTATACATAATAAATAAATATTTTTAAAAGCCCATTGCCAGCTATGGATGCAGTGGCACAGGGCCATGAGGGCTGGGGGTCCTGGCCACATCCTCACGGCCTCTGCTTCTTCGGACAGGCTGACACTCGGTCATTCTCTAGGAGAAGGCTGCTTTGGCCAGGTTTTTAAGGCAGAGGCTGTTGGCCTTCACCTGGACAGCACTGCCGAGCCCGTCACCGTGGCTGTGAAAATGCTGAAAGGTGAGGAGGGAGAGAAGTAACCCAGGGCCAGTGGGGGCGGCGGGGCCACCCCGTGACTTTCCCACTGTCAACACAGATGATGCCAACGGCCAGGACTTGTCGGACCTGGTGTCTGAGATGGAGATGATGAAAGTTATTGGCCGGCACGAGAACATTATCAACCTGCTGGGGGCCTGCACACAGGGCGGTAAGGACAGCGGGTGGGGGGACGATTATGAGATCGGGACCCCCCCGAGTCGCACAACATCTCTGAGGGGCCTGTGCTTCCAGGGCCATTGTATGTGCTGATGGAGTACGCAGCCAAGGGCAACCTCCGGGACTTCCTGCGGGCACAAAGGCCGCTCAGCGCGGAATGCTATGGTGCCTCCAGGCTGCCAGAAGAACAGCTCACCCGCAAAGATCTCGTGTCCTGTGCCTGTCAGGTGGCCCGAGGTATGGAGCACCTGGCTTCTCGGAAGGTGAGCAGAGCTGGGGCCCAGGCCGGGTAGGGTCTGTCAGCGTGGAAGAGTGGGTGTCCAGCCTGCTTAGGCGAGGGAGGTGTCAGCGTAGCCAGGTTCCTTTCACGCCTCCTCAGTGCGTTCACAGAGACTTGGCTGCCAGAAACGTGTTGGTGACTGAGGACAACGTGATGAAGGTTGCAGATTTTGGCCTGGCCCGTGATGTGCACCGTCTGGGATACTACAAGAAGATCACGCACGTGAGCCCCGTTCCAGGGTGGTGGGGGTGCGGCGCTCCGCCGGGGGACCCCTGACGGCCAACACCTCTCCCTCTGCCTAGGGCCGGCTCCCTGTGAAGTGGATGGCACCAGAGTCCCTGTTGGACGGAGTCTACACCCACCAGAGTGATGTGTATGTGTCCTAACACAGGATGGGGATAGCAAGACCCCAGTCACGCCTGTTGCCGCCTTTAGGGCCCCGGCCCTCCCAGGCTGTGTTCTGTGTCCTCATCGGAGCCCACGGCACAGCCCTGCCGTGCCTGCCTCTCCTCTGCACACCCCGCCTTGCCCGTGGGTGCCCTGTCCTGCTGTAGAACTGTTGCCGTAACTGACCGGGAGTAACAGGCCTCTGCCCTCGCTCCCCGACAGGTGGTCCTTTGGAGTCCTGCTCTGGGAGATCTTTACCCTGGGGGGCTCTCCATACCCTAGCATCCCAGCGGAAGTGCTTTTCAAGTTGTTGAAAGCCGGCTACCGCATGCACAAGCCTGCCGACTGCCCACACGACTTGTGAGCAAAGCGTTCCTTACTCACTCCTCTGACTAGTCCCTGGGAGTGGCTGGTTTCCTACCGGGGCTCCTGGCAGGAGGCTGGCAGCCTTGGGTGAGGGAGGGATGGACAACGGGCCGAGAAACCACAGCCAGGTTTGCCACAGGTATGTGGTCATGCGAGACTGTTGGCGTGCGGTGCCTTCCCGAGGCCCACCTTCAAGCTCCTGGTAGAGGGATTCGATGGCATCCTCACGCCCGTCAGCCCACGTGAGAACCACCCGACCCTGCCCTCCCTGATCCCCGTGTGGGCCGCTCCTCCACGTTCCAGATGGGGTCGGCTTGCGAGGGCCAGCCTGGACACAGATGGCCGTGGGATCGAGGGATGCGTCCTGACCCAGTCCTGCGACCTTCTCTGCCACCAGGTACGCCTGGACCTACCGATGCCTTTTGAGCAGAGCTTGCCAGGTGATGGGGATACCGGGAGCCCCAGTTCCTTAGAGACGACTGTTCACCCACGCCCTGCTGCGCCCAACCCGACCCGAGCATCGGAGGCCTCAGACGTGAGGGGCCCAGGATCCCATAGACCAAGCCCCGGTTAATGTTTACGGATATAAAAACGTATGGGGCCTTTACAAGTTGTGTTTGCTACAGGGTTAGCACTTCTTATGTGACGCTTCCTCGTTTTGTAGGATTGGCTATGACGTTTCAAACCTAGTGAGAAAAAGCAGTGAACGTACGCTTGTGATTTTTTTGTACTGTTCCTGAGCCCCTGACTTTGGTGGCTGTCTCTCGCCTATGAGCTGGCAGCGCCAGGACAGTGTCTCAGGGGAACTTTTCTTGGAGCCCAGCGTGTGGTTTCTCAGCCCACATCGGCAGATGTCGTTTTGTTAATGCAAACAACTTTTCTAAAAAAAAAAAATAGGATCTCTGTGAGTTTGAGACCAGCCTGGTCTACAAGAGCTAGCACCAGGACAGGCTCTAAAGCTGCAGAGAAACCCTGTCTCGAAAAACCAAAAAAAAAATAAATAAATAAATAAATAAAAATAAAAATATAAAAAAAAAATAAAATAAAGAGATAACCGGTTCCGAGTCCCACGCGCCGCTGACCTTCCGTCCTGGCGTCTGTGCAGCTGGATCCGCACTCTCGGTGGGGACTGGTGATGAGATTCGTCTCTGCGGGGGTGGAGATGATGATACCTGGGGAGACTTCTCCGCTGCTGTCTGGTCCCTAGTGCACAGTGAGGGCTCAGGCCCCAAGAGGACGCATTGTCTGACCTTGTCCTTCCCGGTGTGAGGGCGGGCGGGCGGCTGGGCTGGGACATGCTCGTCTGCGCCCCAGACTCCCTGGCGGAACCTCGGGGTCACCAGGTTAGAGGTTCCAGAGCGAGGATCCCAGAGAGTCGGGGAGCCGGGCGGCGGCGGTGGCGCCCGCCTTGGATCCCGGCCCTCGGGAGGCAGAGGCGGGCGGATCTCCACGGTTCCCGTTGCGACATCTGCAGCCTGCACATGGAAGAGGAGGGAAACTGAGTCACTGGGACTAAAACCGTCAATTTCCAGAAAGCCGACAGTGGGAAAAGTGTCCTGGGTGCCTGTGCGTACTTCAAAAAAAAGTCCTGGGGGCTGGAGGTTCAGCGCGCTGCCTGCTCTTCCCCAAGGTCTAGTCACTTCCTGTTCCTGGAGAACTACAAACATGGCGGCCCAGAACGGGCACTTCCTGTGCGGGCCGTGACCACTTCCCGTACCCGGGGAAACTACAAACATGGCGGCCAAGACAGGGCACTTCCTGTCCGCACCGCAGTCCCTTCCTGTTTCTCGGGAAACTACAAACTTCCCGTACCCAGGGAAACTACAAACATGGCGGCCAAGACAGGGCACTTCCTGTCCGTGCCGCAGTCCCTTCCTGTTTCTCGGGAAACTACCAACACGGTGGAAAAGACAGGGCACTTCCTGTGCGGGCCGTGATCACTTCCTGTCTGTGCCGCACAGGTCCTTGGGAAATGTAGTTCGGCGTCCGTCCGCGGGCGTCTGTTCCCCGGTGACTCGCGCTGTCCTCCACGGTTTTCTCATTTCCTGAGGTTCCGCCCAGGGCAGGAGGGGGCCCGAGGTCGCGGCTGCAGCGGGAGTTCGAGACCACCCTGGGCGAGTTGGGAAAATACCTCGGAAAATGAAAGTTCAGCTGCCGAGTGTCTGCCAAGCCCTACGCCCGACCGGCCACAATAGAATATATAGACATCCTTAAAATAAATATACGCATCCTTTTCCCAGGCCTGCAGCGGAAACAGAGAGGAAATGCAGCCCTCGTCCGTGAACCCCCAGACGATGCGGAAATCGCCCTCGCGGCTGCACAGTTGCAGAGACCTCGCCTCCACGTTGTTTCCGCATGAAGGGAAGAGACGATGTCAGGAGACACCGAGCAGTTGTCACGGGAACCGCGCGCGCGCGCTCGGTCGCGGTACCGGGGAAGGGTAAAACTCAGATGCTAGATCGGAGCTGTTCAGCGCGATTGCTTCACTTCATAAAAAAAAAAAATATTAATTTACTTATTATGGATACAAAATCCTGTCTGTGTGTGTGCCCGCAGGCCAGAAGAGGGCGCCGGACCCCGTTATAGATGGCTGTGAGCCACCGTGGGGTTGCCGGGACTCGAACTCAGGACCTCGGGAAGAGCATGGGGTCGCCGGGACTCGAACTCAGGACCTCGGGAAGAGCATGGGGTCGCCGGGACTCGAACTCAGGACCTCGGGAAGAGCATGGGGTCGCCGGGACTCGAACTCAGGACCTCGGGAAGAGCATGCAGTCGCCGGGACTCGAACTCAGGACCTCGGGAAAAGCAGGCCGTGCTCTTAGCCGCTGAGCCGTCTCTCCAGCCCCTAATGTTTCCCTTTTGAAGCTGCACGCAGTGCACGGCCAATCAAATCCTCGACCGGAGGTGGAGACGTTCAGACTCCATCCATGGAACTCGAATTTCCATGGTCGCGTGCACACATGTAAGAAAAAGAGAAAACCTATTACAAAATTAAAAAAAATACCACGGGTTTTACCAAATGTTCAACACATAGGGGAGGATCCGCCCGCGGACACAGAAGCGTCTGCTCGGGTTTGAATCCCTCACCTGCCGTTCTGAGCTCAGGGGAGGAAGCGGACACAGCCCCTAGCTTTCCCTCTGCGGGAGCCGCGGGTCCTTGTCCTCAGCTCTCACGGGAATCAGTGGCAGCACCGGAACAGGAATTACCCGAGGGACTCGGGCCTGACGCCCCGGCGTCCGCGGCAGACGTGGAAGACTGAGCTGCAGAGACCTCTTCTTTACCTGGGAATGCAGACGATGCTTTATATACTCAGAAACTCAACTGGGGTAGCAAAACGGTAAACACTGTTTAAATGTTAATCATTAAAAATAAATGAGCGGGGGGGAGGGGTGCTGGAGGGACGGCTCAGAGGTTAAGAGCACGGCCTGCTCTTCCCGAGGTCCTGAGTTCGAGTCCCGCAAGCAACCCCGTGCTCTTCCCAAGGTCCTGAGTTCGAGTCCCGGCAACCCCACGGTGGCTCACAGCCATCTGGAACAGGGTCTGGCGCCCTCTTCTGGCCTGCGGGCACACACACAGACAGGATATTGTATACATCATAAATATTTTTTAATGCATAATAATAAATAAATATTTTTTTTAAAAAAATCCTTTCTAAAGTCTGGCGGTGGTGGCACAGACTTAATTTACACGAGTGGTCAGTGTGTCTATATACAAGTAGACAAAACATTCACACACCAATAAATTTAATTTACACGAGTGGTCCGTGTGTCTATATACAAGTAGACAAAACATTTACACATCAATAAATTTAATTAAAAAAAAAAAGAGTTCTACACGAGCCCGAGGTCGGGAAACGCGCGAGGACTTCCGCTGTCAACTTCCGGCGGCTGCCGCACAGACTCATGGGAAGTGTAGTCCTGACATGTTCCCAGACCCGGCTGCCTGCGGGAGGAGGACACGCCCCTCCGATCCCGAGGAGGGACACGGGGAGACGGGGAGACAGAAACGGCTGCCACTCTGACCCGGACAGAGGACTTCCGCTGTCAACTTCCGGCGGCCGCCGCACAGACTCATGGGAAGTGTAGTCCCGACAGGTTCCCAGACCCGGCTGCCTGCGGGAGGAGGACACGCCCCTCCGATCCCGAGGAGGGACGCGGGGAGACGGGGAGACAGAAACGGCTGCCGCTCTGGCCCGGACAGAGGACTTCCGCTGTCAACTTCCGGTGGCCGCCGCACAGATTCATGGGAAGTGTAGTCCCGACAGGTTCCCAGACCCCGAAAGGAGTGCTGAGTGCGCCTCGACCTTCCCGGGGTGCTCATGAATATGCAGAGGGACGCCCCCACCTCTGCCGCTCTGGCTTTGGTTTCTGTGGCTTTGGAGCCTGTCCTGGAACTAGCTCATGTAGACCAGGCTGGTGTCGAACTCACAGAGATCCGCCCGCCTCTGCCTCCCGAGTGCTGGGATTAAAGGCGTGCGCCACCACCGCCCGCCCGGCTAAATCTAATTTTTAAAAACTAAACATTAAGCTGGCTGTGGTGGCGCATGCCTTTATCCCCTGCACTCAGGAGGGAGAGTGAGTTCAAGACCAGCCTGGTCTATAGAGTAAGTTCCATGACAGCTGGGACTACACAGAGAAACCCTGTCAAAATATCAAAATAAACAAATAAATAAACAAATACACATAAAAATTGTTTTTATTCGGGCCCAGGACTATGCTCATGGCAACAGAGAAGATAGAAGTCGAGTGTATAGACGTACCTGATGTGGGATGCCCCTCTGTATGTTGTGAATACAATGGCTTCATAAAGAAACTGTCTTAGGCCTGTGACAGGGTGGACTAGAGCTCGTCAGGGAAAACCAAACTGAATGTTGGAGACGGTGGCGGAGTCAGGGAGAAGCCGTGGAGCAGCCGCCAGAGACAGACACGTGGGAATCTCGCCTTGCCGGTAGGCCACGGACCTCGTGGTCAAATATAAGATACTGGAAATAGGTGAAGATGTGAAAGCTAGCCAATAAGAAGTTAGAGCTCGGGCTGGAGAGACGGCTCAGCGGTTAGGAGCGTTGCCTGCTCTTCCCAAGGTCCTGAGTTCAAGTCCCGGCAACCCCACGGTGGCTCACAGCCATCTGTAATGGGGCCTGGTGCCTTCTTCTGGCCTGCAGACACACACACAAGACAGAATACTGTATACATAATAAATAAATAAATATTAATAAAAAAAGAAAAGCTACATAAAAGGCTAATAAAAGACTAAAAAAAAACAGAAAGTCTTTTAATACTGAAAAAAAAAAAAAACAAATCTGTGTTTGTTCCTGTGTCCCAGTGGTGTGATTTCTATAGGACGGATCTCCGTTGATGTCACATAGGATTTAATACTGAGAACAACAAATCTGTGTTTGTTCCTGTGTCCCAGTGGTGTGACTGATACGGGATTGCTCTCCGTTGATGTGAAATGGGAATTGCCTGCCTTGGATCCGTCAGAACGGACTGTTACTGAGGAGGTCATGCCGTTGAGACTGTGCTGGCATCTCATGGCTCTGAGGCACTGTCCTTTGGTCCTGGTTGCTCTTAGGATGGACGGACAGGTATAGACTGGGATTTCTGAATACAAGGTCAAGAAGTAAAAATTCTGATGACCCTGCTATGCACCTATCTCCCTAACCTACCACATGGTTGGAACCTGAATGTTTGCGTTGGTGTGAACCAGTGAGCTTTGGTCAGGCGATGGATTCCACCCCTGTGGAGATCAGCTACAATTTATTTTCTATCCGGTGCCTTTGCTAAGTTGCAAACAAGTGGAAGCCCACACGGCGCCAGACAACAGGGTCAGCTCCCTGCAGCCAGGCTCCAGGCGCCCTGAGTCGCCCGCCCGGTCTTCTATCTAGCACCTTCACTAACAGGCTAAACCTGAAGACCCTCTTTCCTCAAAAGCCTATAAATGGATTTCCCTTTGTTCTCGGTGTGGTTGTTACTCCTACTCCAGATTCCCCGGCGGCAGGCAGCCCGTCACTAAAGGATGTTTCCCTTAAATCTGTGCATCTCTCTAGTGGATCTCAAAAGAATCCTTATTACTTAAGACAGTTTTTATTCCATCTACAGATATAGAGAATGTCATTTTGGCATATTACAATTCTTATTATACACATATTTAGGAAGTTATACATGATATAGCTCGGAAAATTTCTCTTAATTCTACAGTATGAATCATTTCATTTAAAAAGGACAAAAGTACTGCTTTAAACACCTTCAGCACTTGTCAGGAGACACTGCACGTTTATTAAGGTGGAGCATTTTATGGATGTGCCTACTATCACCTCACATCCATTCCCTACAAAAGAAGGTTCAAGGGCCAGAGAGATGAATCAGTGAGTTAAAAGGTGTTTGCCACCAATACCAACAACATGAGCTTAAATGATTTTTAAAAAAAAAAAAAAACTCTTAGGGCCTGGAGAGACGGCTCAGTGGTTAAGAGCACTGGCAGCTCTTCCAGAGGCCCTGGGTTCAATTCCCAGCGCCCACGTGGCCGCTCACAAGGGTCTGTAACTCCAGTTCCAGGGGCCCCGATGCCCACGGCAAAACACCAATGCACATGAAATAAAAATAAACGATTTTTTAAAATTTATTTATTTATTTATTTTTATTTATTTATTATGTATACAATATTCTGTCTGTGTGGATGCCTGCAGGCCAGAAGAGGGCACCAGACCCCATTACAGATGGTTGTGAGCCACCATGTGGTTGCTGGGAATTGAACTCAGGACCTTTGGAAGAGCAGGCAGCGCTCTTAACCTGATACCCATTCTCCCCTCCCTCCTCCCTGATCCCAATGCTCCCCTACCTCCTCCTGATCCCCGTGCTCCCCTCCCTCCTCCCTGATCCCCGTGCTCCCCTCCCTCCTCCCTCCTCCCTGATCTTCGTGCTCCACTCCCTCCACCCTCCTCCCTGATCGCCGTGCTCCCCTCCCTCCTCCCTGATCGCGTGTTCCCCTCCCTCCTCCCTCCTCCCTGATCCCCGTGCTCCCTTCCGTCCTCCCTGATCGCCGTGCTCCCCTCCCTCCTCCCTCCTCCCTCCTACCTGATCCCCGTGCTCCCCTCCCTCCTCCCTGATCCCAGTGGTCCCCTCCGTCCTCCCTGATCCCCGTGCTCCCCTCCCTCCTCCCTCCTCCCTGATCCCCGTGCTCCCCTTCCTCCTCCCGCCTCCCTGATCCCCGTGCACCCCCCCTCCTCCCTCCTCCCTGATCCCCGTGCTCCCCTCCCTCCTCCCTGATCCCCGTG
>NC_052058.2:0-5892 GCF_903992535.2 Arvicola amphibius | reverse complement strand
ATTGGTGCTCCAGATTGCCAACCAGAGTCCCTCATTGGCTAGGACAACCCAGCTAGGATTCAAGACATTAGCAGTTACCCTACAGGATGAGCAGAGATCAAATGTCTCAGAAGGCAAAAATCTTCCAGGTTTGTCCTTCCACACTATGGTCAGACAAGATCATAATCATGGAATTTAAAGTTTAGTAAAATCTTCTATCTCCCAGAGCACTTTCTGTTCCTCCTCCAAACAAATGGGTCCTATCTGTACATATTCCATTATAGACTCATGACCCCTTGAGCAGCATGTTAGAGGTCTTTGACTGGGAAGTGGGTGTTTTGGCTGGTTGTAAATCATGGTTGTCTCATTTGTTATAAAAATATACCTTAATGGCTTATTAATCCTGGTGAACAAACATTTGCAACTCATGATACTAATCTCTAACAGACATGGTTAGATTACTACTTATCTTTGGGGAATTTGGAATGCAGCCCTCCCTCACTTAAATTCTACTTGGTGTGACTTAATGTCTCCTAAGAACTGGTAACTTCTTATACTATTAATTCTATTATCAATTATGCTCTCCTACTTCACAGTTTAGCAGTGGAGTGATACTCTACACAAGAGAAACCATTTACGAACTCCAAAAAATTAACTACAGAAGGATCCTAAAATTAAATGTTAAAAGTGCAGAATTTCTGAAGATACTGGAGAGACCTGTAGTCTCCAAGTTTGGAAAATTTGGTGATATCTCTCCACATGCGACAACATAAGCACTACAGGCACCACCATTTGCAGCTCCCAACACACTGCTCTGTGCAGAAACAGCCCAGGCAGTGAAGTTATTCAGAGGCTGCCAGCAGAGTGTTGCAAGGATCACTTAGGACTACTTAGGACAAGGCAGGAACACACTAAACTCTTGTGTTAGTCCACTGGCTACAACCCAGTCAGGGGAGGATGCACCACACAGGCCGTAAGCCTCAGCAGGCTACTCTACCTACTTTGGGGTAGTGGACCCTCACACACCAAGCCCAACCACGGCTCTGCACGTGGGGAGAGCAGCCACTTGCACCAAGGCCGGCCACCCCTATGCACCCGAGGACATTGGCCCCATACTCACCTTGACCCACAGCTCCTCCCATCTGTAGAGAGCAACCACTTATTCACCAAGGTGCAGCTGCCGTGCTGACAAACTTTCTCCACACAAGGGAGCCCAAGACGCAGTGCATGAAAGAGACAGTGATTTCTTCAGGAAGCACTAAACCGGAAGCCTTGCTCCCGGATGAACCCTCCCATTTGACTGGTGAAGGCTCTGATTGGATATTGAGGTCTGAGTGTCAGAACCAGGTGAGCAGAAGAAATATAGCACAGTGTTCCCAGCACTGGCTGCTAATCTAAACACAGACAAATCCCAGATTGGCTTGAGATACAAGTAAAATTCAACAGCAAGTGTCTTGCTAATGTAAATCAATGGGTTTGGTTTTAAAAGAAAGTATATAAATTCAGAAAAAGGATAATCAGACAATGTTGCACAAGAGGAACTTTGGGTAAATCAAGAACATTATAAAGAAAGTCCACAGTGGCGTTGCAACTGATAACCACAGGTTTTTTTTGTTTTTTTGTTTTTTTGTTTTTTTTGGTTTTTTTTTTTTTTTTTTTTTTTTTTTTTGGTTTTTCGAGACAGGGTTTCTTCTGTAGCTTTTGGAGACTGTCCCAGAACTAGCTCTTGTAGCCCAGGTTGGCCTCGAACTCACAGAGATCCGCCTGCCTCTGCCTCCCAAGTGCAAAATTAACTACAGATGGATAATAAACATAAATGTTAACAGTGCAAAACTTCTGAAGATACTGTAGAGACCAGTAGTCTTCAAGTTTGGAATATTTGTTGATCTCTCTCCACATGCAACAATAAAAGCACTACATGAACCAACATTTGCTGCTCCAAAAGCACTGCTCTGTGCAGACACAGCCCAGGCCTTGAAGTTATTCAGAGGCTGCAAGAAGGGATCCCTTGGAACTACTTAGAATGAGGCAGGATGAGGCAGGAACACAATAAACTCTGTGTCTGTCCACTGACTCTCACCCAGGCATGAGAGGACCCACCACACCAGTCGTGAGCCTCAGCAATAAGCTCCATCTAGTTTCAGGACAGGGACCCCTTACCTGCCAAGCACAGCCACTCCTCCACACGTGGGGACAGCAACCCCACCCCCACCCCCACATACCAAGGACAGCCACTACTCTGCTCCTGGATCTGAAATGGTAGTGTTACGAGCCTCACAACTTGAGTGTAGGTATCTGAACTCAGGTCACCTCAAAAATGAATATGTGCTGAGCCACCTGCCAACAGCCATAATACCTTTTATCCAATAAACCAAAAGTCTCTCACACATTAACAAGAGCAACAAAACCTAAATAAAGAATAGATGATTTATTGGAAACATGATGCATCAAAATTAAGATGATGTATATGTTAAATTTGCACCATAAGTGAACATAGGGCAATGACAATTCCCAACATTTTATAACAGGGAAGCTGATTACAAAGCTACATTCATATTGGAAGCACACAGAGTAATCAATGGGATTATGAAAAAAATAGTACACAGACATAATATGACTTCTTTCTGGGTGGGAGTGGCACACACCTTTCATCCCAGCACTCAGGAGGCAGAGACAGGAGGATCTCTGTTAGTGTGAAGCCAGCCTGGTCTACAGAGCAAGTTCCAGGACAGGCTCCAAAGCCACAGAGACTCTGTCTCAGGGGAAAAAATTACCACAATGCTGATCAATCAAGAATGTGTATGATATTTGCAAAAGAATAAAGAGAATGGAGCAAAAAAGCCAAGAACAAAGGAAACTTAGTCATGAAATGTATTATCTTGCCTAATGTTATCCAGCTACCTATGATTCTATGTGTATAAAAATTAAATAAAAAGACTTCACAATTTTCACAAAATTACCTCAAAGTGACCATGAAACTGTTGTTTCTAACCCTCCAGCAACTGTTCTTTATTCCAGAGAGTCACCATGTTCTAGAGCCCTCTCTGCTAAAAAAAGATGATCTACTGCTATGATTCTACAGCCCCTTAGACCTCCTTGTGTTTTCAGGTAAACCTGGCCCCACTAATGCCCAGTCCCAAAACAATATAGAATAATTTGTGCTTCCTGTCATATGGATTATTGCAAAAGATATAGATTCTACTCTATCTACCTGCCCAACACTATACACACCTAAGAAACTTCTGCAGCTCAGAAACTCCCTTTGTCTCCTGTAAATAAACATCAATAAATCACTCCATTGCAGCTGGTGGTAGAAGAAAGTAAGAAAGACTTTAATCATGCATTGCTAAATCAACATCACTGTAGTTCTACCAGCTTTTAAACTATTTGAAACATTTATAGGACAAACTTCAAAGTAGACTGCAATATTCAGAACTTCTAGAAACCAGACTATTAGTTTTCAAATCTGTCTTCCAATTGAACACCAAAAGCATGACTCAGTTTGTACACTGGACAGTGATATTACAAGCAAAATATCCTTCCATGCCAGGGCTGCAGAGTCTCCCTCTCCCCAGGAGATCCAAACTCAGGGAGACTCAGAGGACTAGACCAACAGAATCATGACCTGGCTCATGGTCCATCCAAATCCCAGCAGAAATGACAGCTCAACAGACATCTGAACATGTTACACTCACCATGGCATGACGTGTGGTCTTCCTTACAACTCATTACAACAGAAGCAGAGAAGACTACTGGAAAGAAACATCTGTAATCTACCTACCAATATGATCCCTGCTTGCTAAGCCTTCCCAGAGTCCATCACTGGGTAACAACACCCAGCTGGGCCTCAGAATATTATCAGCTCCCAGACTGGGTGATCAGAAATCAAATTATTCAGATATCACAGAACGTTCTGCTCTGCCCTTCAGTCCAGTGGACAGGGACCTAGGCCACAAAGTGTATTTTACTACACATTCATCCACTTTCCTAAAGCATATCCTGTTCCTCATCCAAAGCACAGGGTCCTTTTTATGCACATTCCATAACACAATCAATGTGCAGTGCAGCCAACCCATCACCTCATACCTGGGAAATCCTGCAGTCAAACACAGGTCACACTCACAACTGTTGTTGAAGAAAAGTAGGATCCAAATCCAGTGTCATTGAGGGCTGCTGAGAAGCCAAGGACAATGACACTGGATTTGGATACTACTATGCATGCTGGCTTTGGGAGGGACTAGCCTGTTTGGATACTCACCTTCCTGGACCTAATAGAGCGGGGAGGGGGGAGACGGAAATTTTAAATAAAAATAAAAAAAATATTCATGTAGATATTTAACTTCCAAGTGACTAGTCATACATCAAATACAATTTAGTGAAAGAATTTTAAATTTCTTAGAATGAACTAGTTTAGATTTATAATGTATGTTCAATTGTGATAAAATTCAAGAGCATACCACAGAATTTGTACTAAATTCTGAATTAGAAAATATGTTTTAGGGCTGGAGAGATGGCTCAGCAGTTAAGAGCATTGCCTGTTCTTCCAAAGGTCCTGAGTTCAATTCCCAGCAACCACATGATGGCTCACAACCATCTGAAATGAGATCTGGTGCCCTCTTCTGGCCTGCAGGCAGACACACAGACAGGAAATTGTATACATAATAAATAAATATTAAAAAAAGAAAATATGTTTTATCTCCAAACAAACCCAATAAACTGTTTTAAATGAACTGTCAAAAAGAGAAAAGTAGTACATGAATTAGAAGACACTGAGGGGTCATGGTAAGACTTGAGGATTGGAAAGAGAATATGGATATGATATAGTTATAATTTCAAAAAATTATTTTAAAAAGTTGAAAGAGGCTTTATGGCCATGTGTTCCAGAAACTAGGGCTTTATATTAGAGCACATGAAAGATATCTCAAATATTTTACCTCAGGATGTATATCTAAAACCAGTAAAATAACAGTCCTGTTAGGCCCACAACATTTCACTCTGATCTATTTGGTTGAACTACTGTAACTATAGCAATTTGATTTCATGATAAGTTCAGTTCTTTATCCAGATTATTGATTGCCTGGTCTGTGGACACCAAGAAGTAACCATCAGGACATTTATGGAGCATCTAAAATTGATTTACTATTCCACATTGAAGTAGTAAAGTTCTCAACCACTGTCCTGTCTCTCCCTTTCTGCACTGTGAATCTATCAGCTTCAAGCTTGGTCTATGTATTCAAATCTTGCACAGATCCCTCTTCAACTATAATCACAAACTAAAAGTCAGAGAAACTGGAGGCCACTCATCAGCTGGTTTATTTTTCCTTTTTACTGCCCAGTCAAAGTTCAGTCCTAAAGAAGTTATAGGACTATCTACCCAGCACTGGACAGCAGAGGCAGGATTAGGTGTTTAAAGAAATTCTCAAATACATAGCATAAGGCACCACTATCACAAGCTCACAGTCTCCCAGACACTGAACTGTAGAAGGGAGCAGCGGGCTGCATTCAGCACAGCTCACGCATGGCTGGCTTTATACCCAAAATAACAGCACACAAAATGTATTCAATTAAACACTGTCTGGCCCATTAGTTTCATCCTCTTATTGGCTAATTCTCACATCTTTCTTTAACCCATTCCTCCTTCACACAGAACAGTCAAGGCCCAGCCTGGTAGGAATTGCACACTGTCTTTGCAGCACTGGATAGCAAAGGCAGGATTAGATATTCACATCAATTCACAGTTACACAGTATGATGTAAGCCTGAGCTAGAGGACACATTAATATAAACCAGTTGTTCTCAATCTTCCTAGGGCTATGAACCTTTAATACAGTTACTCATGATGTAGTCAACCCCCCTATAAAATTATTTTTGCTGCTATTTTATAAATATATTTTTCTACTGTTATGAATTATAA